>NC_141046.1:52345567-52435567 GCF_041138505.1 Cibotium barometz | reverse complement strand
TGCACACCGCAGGTAATCAATCATGTAAAGCATATGACCCTGGCCAGAGGTATATGGCAGCATTTGGCTTCTCTTTACAACAGGGTATCGCCCATGAAGAGGATTTCCTTGGAAGTACAGATGCGGGTTATGAGCCCTGCAAAGTCGTTGACGATGCGGGAGCATATTAACAAGCTGCAGGCTCTTCGGCAGGAAGTTCTTCAGGCTGGGAAGGAGATATCGTCAGAGAACATAGATAACGTTGTTGTCGCATTTGCCCTCTCAGTACTCAGCATTTTACTCGTCTTTGATTACCAGTGGCAGGCTCAGCACCATCATGTGGGAGGAGCTTGTGCCCATGGTCTTGGACCAAGAGGAACGATTCACGAACCCTCCTCAGGGTGGAGGTTCGGAGGCCTTAACTGGCCAACGGTCGAAAGGCCATAACACGGGCGAAGGGAAGGCTTCATCGGAGAAGTCTTCTGAGAAGAAGTCCGTCGCTAACCGCAAGAAACTAAACGCAGAGAGGACCTGTAATGATTGTGGCGAGAAAGGCCACTATTGGAGGCAGTGTCCCAAGCGGAAGACCGAGAAGGGTGAAGATTCCTCAGCAGCAATCATGAAGACTCTGGCTTTTGTGCACCTGGAGGTGATGGACACCGATGTTTCATTTTCTTCAGGCAGCAAGGAGGAGGTTGGAGGATTCTCCGCAACGGATACTCGGGAGTGGATTCTAGACAATGGTGCTTCCAAGCACATGACTCCTTCCCGTTCAGATTTACAGAATCTCTGCAAGTACTCTGGTCACATTCTTACTGGGGATACATCCACTATCCCAGTTGACAGTGAGGGCAGGTTGGAGATAGTTCCCGATGGCAGAGGGAGGAAGCACTCCTCCTAGGTGTTGTATGTTCCGCCACTTGGTTTTCATCTGTTGTCGATGTATCAGGTTTGCAAGACTAGCGTACAGGTGGAGTTTGATGAGCATTTTGTTGCTCTCCGGGACAAAGCAACAGGTCAAGTAGTTTGGGAAGGCGGAGTGGAGAATGGAGTTTACAAGCTTTCAGCACTCTCTCTCCCAGGTCCTCAGGTTTGTGATGAGTGGCAGTCTGGTAATGGCCACTTAAGTGTGGATACGCTACAGGTGCAAGCTTTCCAGGACCAGATGGTGGATAGCTTGCCAGTTGATGGCATCAGTTGGCAGGAACTTTCCAGTACTGATGTTGGTGGTTCTTGTGTTCGTCAGTCAAAGGAAACTGAACAGGTAACTTATGATGTGATGTCTCGTAGTATTCGGGACAAAGAAACTCATGTAGATGAGGATGTTCTTTCCACGGGGACCTCTCGGAAAGCCAGGCAGGTGGCAGTTGATTACTTGCAGAAGGAGGTGCATTCTCCAAGCTTTGTGGTTCTGACAGGTTTCAGAAGGCCTTGCGTGGTCTTCAGCAGGTTTCCAGGACTTGGCTTTGCATCATAACAAGTGTTGATCCTTGTGAACAGTGTGATGCCTCTTTGACTCAGAAGCAGAATGGTTCATTGATTTGGTTGATGGACACCAGATTGGACGTGAGTTTCCGGATGAGGCAGTTGAGCTCATGGTTGCAGATGACTCTTTGGGAGGCAGGATTGCGTATCCTATGGTTTCTGCGGCATGCGAAGGATCATGGACTCTTTTACACAGGAGGGGGATTGATTGATAGAGTCCGACTCCACGGTTGGAGTGACTTAGTTTGGGGAGGAGATCCGGACAAAAAAGATGTCGTCGACCTAGTACGACCCCAACCTGATTCTGATCCAAATCCAAAAAACTCTGGAAGTACCACTGGGCCTTAGGCACGGTTAGCAACCACAGATCCAAAGCATCCCATTGGGTCCAAAGAACCATCCTACAAAACAATAAACCTGCAGAACTGGCAGGGGAAGGGGCATCCTTAGAAGCATCACAAAGAGAGGCAGAGGTAGACTCCTCACAATGAGGAAGGAAAGCAGGAATCATAGTTGTTATGAGGCGCGCCTCTAACAGTTCGAGGCGTACGACTCCTTGATCGAGGCGTCCACAAATTTTTTATTTTTTATTTTTATTTATTTTTGGCTGGTGTGAGTCTTTAGATAGGGGCTTCAAGGGCCCAAGGTAGCCCCTCTCACACAAACACTCTCTCCCTCATTCTCTCCTTCCCTCCCTTGAGCCTTTCTCAAGGCCCAAAGTTCAAAGTTCAAAGTTCAAACTTCAAACACACTAGGATGATGATGTTTTTTATACCCACTTTTGGAGCGCTCTCTATACTCTACTGGTTCATTTCATTTCATTTCATTTCATTTTACTTTGTACCCTTGAATCTTGATGATGTATCTGTCAGAATGCGCAGCGGAGATGATGACCAAATCTGGGAACATAAGAGCAAACGCAATGCAGAAAAACAACACGAGAGAGAGAGAGAGAGAGAGAGAGAGAGAGAGAGAGAGAGAGGCGTGTAATTCTGCTCTATATACACAAAGAAGATCCCGAATATAATACAATGTGGCAAGGGGGCTGTGGGGCCATTTTATATGGCCCCAGCATTGCAGTTGGCTTGCTCTAGGACAGCCGACAGGTACATGAACTCCACGACCAGCCCCTACACCCAATCGGCCAGGTGTGAACAGTTGGCTTGCATGGAAACAAGTCCACGACCTGTGCAAGTACAGTCGGCTACCTCCAGTAGGCATACAACTGCAGTTGGCCAACAACTAAGACCTCCTGCCACCACAGGGCTACCACCCAAGCCACAGAAAAATGGGAAAAAATGGGAGAAAAATACGGAGAGTGGGGAAAAATGAGAAAACACCTAATAAGGGCGGGCACACCCACAACATAGGCCCTGGTGTCTCAGTAAAGACAGGAGATGACTTCTAACACCCCCTCTCAGCTCCTGGCTGTGAAACCAAAATGGGAAAAAATGGGGGAAAAATACGGAGAGTGGGGAAAAATGAGAAAACACCTAATAAGGGCGGGCACACCCACAACATAGGCCCTGGTGTCTCAGTAAAGACAGGAGATGACTTCTAACACCCCCTCTCAGCTCCTGGCTGTGAAACCAACCACAGGGAGCTGGGGTGCCGCCTGAGCAAATCTTGAGATAGCGACTTCGTGAAGAGGTCCACCGTACTGTCCTGCGTCGAATAGAACTCTAGCAAGATGTCATCAGCAACGATCTATTCACGAACAAAGTGCCTCTGGATGACCATGGGTTCCTCCAGTGGAAGCCCAATCCTGCAATGCAACCTCTGCAACCTCACAAGCAGCATCACAAGTAGCTCGGTACTCTGTCTCTGTTGACGACAAGGCAAAAGATGACTGCCTCTTTCTGCTCCATAAAACTACTCCTAGGCCTTTCATCTAGCAATGCCCACCTCAGTGGAGTGTGCTTACATACAGCATTGGGCAACTCGTGGTACGGAGTTTGCGCAGGTGGACCCCAACTTTTCTACAGAGTCTTTACATCTTGCGATGTCGATCTTTTCAGAGGATGCTTTTGTACAGCATTTGGCTACTTTTTGTACAGAGTCGGAGTAGATTGACTCTTTTTTTTTAGGGTTCCAGTGAGGAGCATCTTGCTTCTCCCAGGATTGATTATATACAGGATCTGATCTTGGTTGGTTATGACTTATGAGGTTTTTCATACCTTCTCCAAGCTCGGTACATGACATTTGACTTCGGGGAGTGTTCTTACATTTGGGTTTGGAACCACTATTTGGAGCAGCACGTCGCAGCCTATATGGTTGTTTTCTTCCAGAGGAGCAGTGTACCTGGCATCTTGTTATGTTGCTTTTGTAGCTGAATTGCTAAGGAGATTGCTTGTGGAGCTTTCTTGGTACCTCTTTCTGCAGTCTTTCCGTAACTTGGTTGAACACAATGCTAATCAATACACTTAAATACACAAAGATTTGAAGGACACTTGCTCAAATACAAGAAGTAAAATTGCTGAATTTGACAAGAGACACACAATGAGCCGGAACGGCCGACGCCTCCCTTGAGTAAATTGTATTACTATTGGAGAAATTCAATACATAGCTTCACGGGCATCCATTGCCAAATCCTCCATGCCAATGCATATGAAATTCAGCATTTAGAAAACAATGGTGTGTCGATGTAGATCACCAAGGAGCTGCCTTGATGCCCGGCCCGACTTCAGTGCCCATATTCTCTACCATTGGCTCTATGTTCTACCAAACAAAGTAGCAACATCTTCAAGAGCACATAGGACAAGAGAAATACTACACAGGGCGGCTAAACAAGGAGTCCTGCCCTTCTACTGAGTAAGTAATGACAACACATTGTCCAATTAGCTTACCAGTCTTCATAGAAGTTGTTGCAAGCGGAAGCCTTCGCGTTGGAAGCTTTAGAAGTGTTGATATCTTCGATTTGCCGCAATCCTTCGCGACAAAAGTCTTCAAGAGGATGAAGGGAACCCTGGGAAAGCTTCCCCTATGGTTCAACTTGAGAAAGGAAGGCTGAAATTAGGGTTTTCAGCAAAAAGACCAGAAATTACAGCAAAAATGAGAGCTGTTTTGCTGAATTTCAGTCATTGGGAGTGAGTAGTAGAGTGATTAGCACTTGGAAACACTCTTGGAAGCTTGGAAAACACCCTAGCAAGTTGGGTATGGCTATGGAGAGCTTGGAAATGGAGAGAAATGGTGGAAAAACAGAGTTTTCAGCCTCCAAAAATCCTCATGAAGAGAAAACACGAATTTCTCTTAATAAGTAAGTGAATTGGGGTCCAATCAGGTGAAGGGACATGGGGAGATGCCCATTTATGAGTAAAAAGGGAGGATCAGGTCCTGGACATTGAGTCTTGCCCGCCTCGGGACTTCAGTGAGTGTGAACTTGGAAGCGGTCATAATTTATAAGTGACTTTTGGGCGCCCAAACTTTAATGAAGTGGGAACGCACTCACTTATAAATATTGGCCAAGTCCTAAGGGTTATTTGAGCCTAGATTGGGTAATACTTACCACCTGTTCACATGCCACACAACCATGTCAGCAGACAGTTTCACACGCACGGTTCACGGGCGGGCGTCCCCTTACCCGGAACTACACATTGGTCAAGCAAGCATGAAAACAGCACGCAATTTCAATTGCAAGCAAGCACATACAAATGCTATGCAATGCAGCATTGGCATGAGCAATTTCCGTTCATGAAACCATATAAGACCAGGCGTTTCCAGGCAAGTATATGCGATACCAGACCCAGTGGAAAGCCAATCCTCCAGGCGTTTCCGGGCATGTACACAAAGGCACAAGTCCCAGCGGAAAGCCAAGTCCTCCAGGCGTTTCCGGGCATGTACACAAAGGCACAAGTCCCAGCGGAAAGCCAAGTCCTCCAGATATTCCGGGCATGATAACATCAAGTCCCAGCGGAATATCATATCCAACTATACAGCATGACACGTGTCAATCACCTGCATAGGCATATTCCATAAGCCATGGACACCAATCCAATATGTACATAGTGTGAAAGCAAGAGTGAACCATTTGGGTGGCCAAATGGTGACATTCCCCCCCCGCTTCTAAACAGTTGTCCGCAACTGAAATGCATCCAAATATGTCTGAAGCACATGCGGGCAATCTTTGAAGAACTCTTCATCTACCCATTTAGCATCAATGGGAAGATAGTTCTTAAACTTCACAAGGTAACGCCTCACAACTTTGCCTGCTCAGCAAGCTTGCGTTCCTTGTGATACACAATCTGCTCTGGCTGCAAGATCTCCTCAAGCTCATCCACTTCTGGTGGATCCTCAATGACCATTTCACTGGGCTCCGGCCCTGCATACTTGCGAAGGAGACTCACATGAAAAGCATTGTGTATGTGCCAATGACTAGGTAATGCCAATCTGAAAGCCACTTCATTGATCTTCTCGATCACTCGAAAAGGTCCATAGTACCTGGTTGCAAGCTTAGGATATGCACCCTCTTTGCCAGGCCTCTTTGCAAGTCTTGCTTTCTCAAATTTCAGCAATACCCAATCATTCTCTTTAACATCCAATTGCCTTCTATGCTTGTCGGCAGCCTTTTTATGCTTGTCTTGTGACCTTGCAATGGCTGTCCACACCTGAGCAAAAGCAATATCCAAGTCTCTTACATACTCATCAGCTGCAAATATCTCATCCTTTGTGCGAAGGATGGGTGGCAAAACCACCTTACCATAAACAATCTCAAACGGGGCCTTTCCCGTAGATGCATGCACCGTGTTGTTGTATGCAAATTCCACAAGCGGTAAGTACTTCTCCCAAGAAGACTACTGATCCGACACATAACATTTCAAGAGATCCAACACGGCTGAATTTGCAGCCTCACTTTGCCCATCCGTTTGAGGGTGATAAGCTGATGAGAAGTCCAATTTGGTGCCCATATTATCAAATAAGGCCCGCCAAAAGAGACTTGTAGTCCTGGGATCTCTATCCCCCACAATGGACTTCGGCATTCCATGATGTTTGAACACTTGTGCAAGATATATTTTAACCATATGCTCAGCTTTGATGGTCTTTTTGACCGGCAAGAAATGAGCTTGCTTGCTAAACCTGTCCACAATTGTCCAAATTGCATCATTACCCTGTTGGGTACGTGGCAAGTCCATAATGAAATCCATTGTAATACTTTCCCATGGCTGCGTGGGAATAGGCAATGGCTGAAGCAAACCTGGTACCTTTTGCCTATCAAATTTGACCTTTTGACAGGTGATACATGCACGTACATGTGCCTCTATGTCCTTCCGCATACCTGGCCAAAAGAAATACCGCTCAATCATGTGCGTAGTAGGCATTATGCCTCTATGACCAGCATATGGAGGAGCATGGCACTCATCCAAAACCTTTTGCCTCATGTCAGACACCACACATAGGCAATTATCTTTCATGAGATAACCCTCTTTGATCACATATGAGGCATGTGCATGACCAGCCATCAAATCAGCCCAAATAGTGGCAAAATCAGCATCCGTATGATACAAATCACGCATGGTAGACAAGTCCCCATGAGAGACAACCGAGATAGCTGCTACATACGGCTTTCGTGACAATGCATCGGCCACTACATTCTTCTTTCCCGGGGTGTGCAAGATCTGAAAATGAAACATAGAGAGGAAATTGGCCATTCTCATATGCTTCTCTGACAATTTAGTTTGAGTAAGAAAATATCTCAAACTCTGGTGATCTGTCTTCACAGTGAAATCGGCCCCAAGAAGGTAATGTTTCCATATAGTAAGTGCATGAATTACAACCAAGAGCTCTTTCTCATAAATGCCAAGAGATAGCTCTGCATCATGCAATCTACGACTCTCATAAGCCACGGCATGTCCCTCTTGATTAAGGACAGCCCCTATGCAATTTCCAGATGCATCACATTCCACATAAAAAGGCTTTTGCAAATCCGGAACGATCAACACTGGACCATGAGTAGTTGCATCTTTCAATTTGAGGAATGCATCTCTCTCTACATTAGTCCATTTGAACACGGCCTTCTTCTTTGTCAAATCATGCAAAGGAGAAGCAATCCATGCAAAGTGCCGAATGAACCTGCGGTAGTAAGAGCATAATCCAAGAAAACTACGGATCTCATGCACCGAACTCAATTCGGGCCAACTCCGAATTGCATCAATCTTTGCAGGATCCATCCGCACTCCATCTTTGGACACAATATGCCCAAGATAATGTATCTCTGACAAGAAGAACTCACTCTTCTTTGCATTTATGAAGAGTTTATGCTTATGGAGCTCTTCAACAACAATAGCCAAATGAGCTTTATGCTCTTCTTCGGTCTTCGAGAAGACTAGGATGTCATCAAAGAAGACACCTGTAAATTTCCTGTACCCACGGAATATGCGATCTATCATTCTATTGAATGTAGCCGGGGCATTTGTAAGACCAAAAGGCATAACAAGATACTCATAAAGCCCAAATGCTGTCCTGAAAGCAGTTTTGTGTACATCCTGAGGCACTACACGCACTTGATGATATCCACTCTTGAGATCAATTCGGCTAAAGCATGCCGATCCATCCAACTTGTCAAGGATGTCGTCTATGCGTGGAATCGGAAACCGATTCTTGATGGTAAGCTTATTCAAAGCTCTATAATCCACACACATACGAAAGGATCCATCCTTCTTTTGAACCAAGAGGACGGGTGAACAATATGGGGAAGAGCTTGGCTGAACCAAACCCTTCTCAAGAAGCTCATTTACTTGCTTCATGATCTCCTCTTTTTGGAATGCACTTACACGATAGGCTGGCCTATTAGGTGGTGAGCTACCCGGCACAAGATCAATGCGATGATCTTCCGGTCGTACAGGTGGTAACTCATCGGCAAAACAATCATTGTGCTCTTGCAAAAATTTCAGCCTATCATTACTAAGAGTGTTTACATGTACATTATTTTTCTCAACATGATCTCGTACAAAAATCAAGTACGCAAAAACACTCTTTTTCATTACTTTCTTAATTTGTACATGAGATACAAGGGGAATGGTATCACCCTCTTCACCAGCATCAATTACATGTTCTCGGCCTTTATGCATGAAGGTGATCCTGTTAGTCTTGTAAGCCTTGCACGGATCAATACGTGTATGCCAAGGCTTTCCAAGCAATACATCACAGCCATTCAAAGGCGCCACAAGAAAATCCTCATGATCCACATAGCCTTGAATGTGTATGCGCAACTTGCCAAAAATAAGCATGACTTGCACTTCTCTACCAACAAAGGCAGCCCCTGCTTCAATTTGAGGACCCATGTCCTCCACTTCAATACCCAAAGCAGCTGCCATCTGAGTGGATATGAAATTCTCCGATGCACAATCATCAAACATGAACAAAGCGGGTTGATCTTTGAGCTGTCCCCAAGCTTTACATACAACCCTATCTTTGCTATCATGTGAAGTGTTGCCCTGCACATCCGGAACCATATGCACATTAGGCTTCGGTACATTAGCATTTTCAGCTTTGTTCTTCTTATTTGGGCATGCTCTTGCCATGTGCTCAGTGTTGCCACAAGTAAAGCATTTGCCTTCACGCATATATTGCTCCTTCTTCTCAGCACTAAGACCAAAGTTTGCCGGCTTATAAGGACGCTTGTTAGCAAACTTATTTTCAGCTTTTGGACCTGATTTGGCTTGGTTTTGGTCCCTTTTAGGTGGCTGTCCATCATTTTGCAGGTTTTGGACAGCCCTCTCTTTGCCTTGAAATGAGGGTTTAGCCTTATTGGATCGACTCAATTTGAGTTCCAATTGCTCGGTGGCGGTGGCGGCTGCGATTAATTGGTGTAAGGTATGACCAGGATACATTTGTAATCCCGCTTTGTACACGGGTTGCAATCCCGATTGAAACCTTCTCTTCCTTTCCGCCTCGGTGACATGCATAAATGGAGACATCTCCAAGAGCACTTTCCAAAACTTTTGTACATATGCATTTACCGATTCCCCCTCATTTTGCTTTACCCAATCCCACTTCATTGTTATCTCATTCAATGCATTGGGAGGCAAGAATTGAGCATAGAACCTCTCCTTGAACTCTTTCCATAATCTAACAGGATTCGGTGAGAGCTTCTCCGTGAGCCACCAATGGGCAGCAGTGCCTTTCATGAACATGCTTACATGCCAGATCATGGATTTCTGAGTGAAATCCTCATCACTGAAATCAATATCAAACTGGCCAATAAAAGCAAGTGCCTTTGATGCATCATATTCTCCATGATATGTGTCAAACTTCACAGATTTGTCTCCGGCTTTGAAGTCACGAGACTTTGATGCATGTGTGTGCATCTCAACATGTTTTCCCCAATGTTTGTCCATTGGGACAGTCCCTGTAATTGGCATCATTTTTGGACCAAAAGGTGATGCATAAGGCATAGATACATGTGCCCTGTAAGCATGAGGCATGGCTGGCCCCTCAACATACATTGATACATTTTTAGCCATAGCTTCTCCCTCACGAGCACACTCGAAGGCATGAGTCGCATGAGAGATACGCGGAATACCTGCACCAACAGAAAATTGCAGCCCATGTTGCATGTGTTGTGCATATACATTTTCAGCCGGCAATGGCATTTGACATACATTTTGATCACTGCCATAAACATTGTATCCTTCACGGGCTACATGAGATATTCCTGCATGGCATGAAGTCACTGATTGTTCCTCTCCCATAGCATGGAGATTCATCCTCTTAGACATAACTTTTTGTTCGGGCACTTGTGGGGTTTCCAAGACATGTGGGATGGTTGCTTTTTCTGCATAGGCATCCTCGGTACGAGCCAAGTATGCACGTGCTGCATCCCTTGGTTGCATATGCAACTCTTGAGCAATCATTGCCATTGCATGATCCATATAAGATTCAGCTTTCTTGGTCTCCTCGCGGCGATAGAGATTCAATTCTTCTTGTTGTGCTTGGAGAAGAGCCTGCATACGAGTAAGTTTAGCCCTCAAGACTATCGACTCTTCTTCTTGCATCTTCTCTTTGCCACGAGACAGCTGTCCCACATATTCATGTTCCCTATTGTGCACCACATGAGTTTGCTCATCCTGTAAAGCATTGGAGGCATGCATTTCATTGTCCCTGCCTCTTGTATTAGCATCTCCAACATTCATTGTATGGCTGTCCATAATGTTCTAAGTGTAGAGATAGCTAGTGTTCACGGTGATCGTCTCTCACGATAGAAGTGAAAGAGAACCGTATGCTCTGATACCAATGTAACTTGGTTGAACACAATGCTAATCAATACACTTAAATACACTAAGATTTGAAGGACACTTGCTCAAATACAAGAAGTAAAATTGCTGAATTTGACAAGAGACACACAATGAGCCGGAACGGCCGACGCCTCCCTTGAGTAAATTGTATTACTATTGGAGAAATTCAATACATAGCTTCACGGGCATCCATTGCCAAATCCTCCATGCCAATGCATATGAAATTCAGCATTTAGAAAACAATGGTGTGTCGATGTAGATCACCAAGGAGCTGCCTTGATGCCCGGTCCGACTTCAGTGCCCATATTGTCTACCATTGGCTCTATGTTCTACCAAACAAAGTAGCATTAGCACTTGGAAACACTCTTGGAAGCTTGGAAAACACCCTAGCAAGTTGGGTATGGCTATGGAGAGCTTGGAAATGGAGAGAAATGGTGGAAAAACAGAGTTTTCAGCCTCCAAAAATCCTCATGAAGAGAAAACACGAATTTCTCTTAATAAGTAAGTGAATTGGGGTCCAATCAGGTGAAGGGACATGAGGAGATGCCCATTTATGAGTAAAAAGGGAGGATCAGGTCCTGGACATTGAGTCTTGTCCGCCTCGAGACTTTAGTGAGTGTGAACTTGGAAGCGGTCATAATTTATAAGTGACTTTTGGGCGCCCAAACTTTAATGAAGTGGGAACGCACTCACTTATAAATATTGGCTAAGTCCTAAGGGCTATTTGAGCCTAGATTGGGTAATACTTACCACCTGTTCACATGCCACACAACCATGTCAGCAGACAGTTTCACACGCACGGTTCACGGGCGGGCGTCCCCTTACCCAGAACTACACATTGGTCAAGCAAGCATGAAAACAGCACGCAATTTCAATTGCAAGCAAGCACATAAAGATGCTATGCAATGCAGCATTGGCATGAGCAATTTCCGTTCATGAAACCATATAAGACCAGGCGTTTCTAGGCAAGTATACATTTCTTCATGAGTAGAGATAGCCCTATCTCATGGCGGCACTTCAGAGAGCCCCGGACACCGACACCCATTGCAAACCCACAAACATGGCACACATATGCAGAGGGCCTATACCACGCCCCACAGCAGCCACCTATACCTCAGCCCACAGGAAGCTCGACCTACCACAGCTAGCTTCTTTACCCACTCGATGGTAAAGGAAGCTATCCACCGCCTACAGCATGGACGGGCCGCCGACCATATGGGCCTACAGGGTGAGCATCTCATATGTGCAGTAGATTCTTTGGCTCCTTTTCTTGCACACCTGTTTAACAGGGCACTAGTAGAGGGTTTGCCTGCGGAGTGGACGATGCACGCCATTGTGCCAATCCACAAAACAGGGGATATGCTCGATCCGAGCAACTACAGGACGGTTTTGGTTGGCCACGTGTTGGCCAAACTCTATGGTGCAGTGTTGGAGCAAGAGCTTAGCTTATATGCTGAGCGAGCAGGTTTACGCTCATCAGGGCAGGCAGGCTTCAGGAGAGCTTTCTCTACCACTGACCATGTATTCACTTTGAGATGTATGATTGATCAGGCCAAAGTGAGGAAGAGAAAGCTCTATTGCTGCTTTGTGGATTTCCGCAAGGCATTTGACACAGTACCACGAGGGAGGCTCTTTCAGCACCTGCAGTCTCTTGGCATACCAACAGATATGACATGGGGCATCTATGCATTATATGAGCAAGTTTTTGGGCGAGTCAGATGCCCACGAGGTATGTCCGAGACTATTGCTAGCACCATTGGTGTGAAGCAAGGATGCCCACTTTCCCCCACGCTATTTGGGTTATACATTGATGAGGTGGCTGACTTCATTACACGGGGAGGCGGAGATGGAGTTGATCTAGCAGGTACCTTAGTACATATTATGCTTTATGCTGATGATATTGTATTAGTGTCTGAGTCTCCAGGAGGTCTACAACAGCATCTACATGCACTCGATGATTTCTGCACACAGAGGGGTCTTACTGTGAACCTTGGGAAAACCAAGGTTATGGTCTTTCATACATCGAGACAGGGTATGAGTCAGCTGACATTCACTCTCGCAGGACGCCAGGTGGAGGTGGTGACATCATACGTGTACCTAGGGGTTACCTTCGCTGTAGCAACCACGCGCTTCACCATGGGTTCAGCAGCCAGAGCTAGATTGACACGTCTCTGCAACATTGGCTATGCTAGAGAGACAGTGCCACCAAGCGCATTTTCAGGAGCCCCAGACGAAGGGGTGGCTATTTGACACATTAGTCACACCGGCACTGATGTATGGAGCACCGGTATGGGCGCCAAGCCTTGCTACCCATTGGTGGACACAGATAGAGAGACCACAAGCCCTCATGATGGCACGCATGATACGCAGCAAACCGTCAATACCTCATGACATTATCCGAGCAGAGTTTGTTGCGCCTCCTATGATGGTAGAGGCCATATTCCAGACTATATGCCTGCTAGACAGATTCAAAGAGATGCCACAGGACAGATTATCATACAGAGCTTTTGAGGCATCTAGACAACTGGCTGAGGCAGGAGACAGAGGATCATGGTATGCACAAGTCACACATTGGTTCTCACAGCATGGCCTAGACATGGATCATCTACCACCATTCCAGTATGACAGGGATGCACCACATATCTGTCTCTCTCATAGTGAGAGGAACAGAATATTGAGACAGGACCTATGGCAGCTCTATACACGAGAGACATGGATATCGCTTACATAGCCTCTTCCACTGAAGATGCTATACTAGTCGCTTCTCTGAGAAGTTGAGGAAACAAACCATTTTCACATTTCCACATTTGATGAAGATCTTTAACGAGTGTGTTAGCATGCATCCAGCACCCATTCTCGTACAAAAGGTGGCAGACTTCAAAGGTTTTGTCAAGGGATGCTTACATGATGGAGCCGATAGCTTGATTGGACATTCAAAGCCATTGCAATTCAGGTTTTATTATATGAGTGATGGAATACCTTTGATGCAATACAAAGTACACCCCAAAAATGTTGATTGGTTACCAGAAAGCGGTATAGAGTTATGGAAGAGAAATAACCAGGGAGGACCCAACCTTCCCGAAGGTTTTCCAAAAGTATTGCCACCCTTTGAGTATGTTAAGGAAAATGAGAAGGTTGTGGAGGGCTTAAAAAAACATGTCAATTGGTGGAAAGAGCACTTGCAAGAGAAAGGAGACCAGAGTGATTATGCTAAGTGGATCAATCCGGTCCTTGCTTATTGGGAAAATCTTATGCTAAACATGCAAATCCCTAGTGCAAGGGAAGACATTAGATTTCATGACTTTTGGCCAAGGAGTGTATGCGAAAAAGCTGAGCCTCTTAACCTTCAAGTGGAGGATGATGTAGATGAAAGGTTTGATGTAAATGAGGCCATTATTGTGGTCCAATGCGCAACAGACCTGCTGAAGAGTTCAACCCGACTCTTGATGTGTCTAAAGGAGATTTTGTGCTTGTACAACCTTTTGATGCAAATTTAGTCAAATGATAGGTAGATTACCCTGATGAGAGATCAATGATTCTCATTAAGAAAATCTGGATTAAGGGAAAAGGGTTTTGTGGAATCCCGAGTAACTATTGGTCAGCTTAGAGTCTCATCACATCGATTGCAGATCAAGACTGGCAGAGCAGTACGGATCCCCCGAGAGGAGAGGGTATGCAGATTGTGTAGAGAGGAGGTGGAGAGTGAGGAGCATTATGTATGCAGATGCAGAGCATATATAGCCATCAGAGAGAGATATCCCATTTTATTCAGAGAGCCACATTCCCTACGCGAGATCTTTGAGGCAGCAGACAGCGCATACTGGGGAGATTCATTCTAGACATACAGCGTCACACAGAGAGACATCATTACAGGCTCAGACATCTCCAGAGGGGGGACGACAGACACAGATTACTACATTTTTTCAGACATCCACCCCACTCCCAGCCCCTACACAGCAGGGAATTACTCTCCAGAGAGCAGACACTCAGAGCACGCAGGAGACAGAGGACACCTGGCTTTCGGACACCACGCCTATACCAGAGAGAGATGACAGAGATCAGAGCTCAGTTTCACAGAGAGGGTGCAGAGCGACTGGCTCGCTTCAGAGCAGACCCAGGCATGTTCTTCAAGGAGCTGTGGACACCCCCTTCAGTGATGTATACCATTTTATACCCCCACTATGGTACAGGATGGAGCTAGCTAGGTTGCATATCATGATTGTATACTCCATGCATATAGCTTTGCATTCTCCTAGTAGTAGATCTCCATCTCCTCCCCCACTCATTGTACTTATTGCACACCTAGATTCAGCTTTTTAGTTCAATACTTTTTCATTTTGTTGGGATGACAGAGGATACCCCACACAAGTACACTGATTTGTCTCATAGGCCGAGTTCGGTCTTTTGGAAGACGTTAATAAAATCTCTCTCTCTCTCTCTCTCTCTCTCTCTCTCTCTCTCTCTCTCTCGTGTTTCCGCTTTCCCTTCTTCAGCTGCACATTCTATAATCTTGTAGCAAAATGATCACTAGTTGGTGAGAATCTATAATGTTTTCTCAGTTTTCAGCATTCTATCCTTAGCAATCAATTAGTGCTTATCAAGTGCTTTAATTCTCAGCATTGAGAGTTCAATTCTAACATTAGGGAGTTGATATTGCATGCCATTGCATTATTTCTCAAAACCTCCTAGATTTAGTGCTTCAATTGCATCCTCCAAAACCCACTAGTTTTCTGTGATCTTTCATGGGAAAGTTTTACACTAATCATGTTTAAATGGTGTCATTACACTAATTACTTAATCTATGTGGTAAAGGATTTAGACACTCCCCTGCTGAGCATAACCAGAGGGTATTAGGTAAGACCTTCCGTCATCATTCTAATGGCATCCCACTCCATGAGTTTGAATAAATTGATGGGAATGGTTTCCATACTTGGCAAATGAAGGTCAAGTATCATCTCACGAGAGAAAGTCTTTGGAGTGTGGTCGATGGGAAGGAGAAACAGCCTTCTACTAGAGATGTTGAGCTTGCATGGATCACAAAGGATGATTAAGCATTTGCTATTATTGCATTGGCACTTAGTGACAACCACACTCATCATATCTCTAATCTTGAGTCTTCTCTAGAAGCATGGGAAGCACTTGACAAATTGTTTAAGGCAAAAGGGAATAACTCAAAGTTTTCATTGAAGATTGAGTTCTTTGAGCTAAAGCTTAATATTCATGAGCCTTTTGCTACTCATATCAATCATATGAAGAGTCTTATGACTCAACTCTCAACCATTGGAGCACCAGTGGTTGCAGTGCTCTTAAAGAGCATGCCAGAGGATTTGACAATCTTGTCACTACTCTCAAGAATCTACCTTCTCCAACCTTTGAAAGGATCATCACCTCCCTCCAAGAAGAAGAAAAGAAGCTCAAAAGAGGTGGAGATCAAGCTTTCTACTCCAACAAAAGCTCCAACAAAGGGTCTTTCAAAGGTTAAAAATGTAATTATTGTGGAAAAAATAACCCTGATGAGAAGGATTGTTTCTTCAAGAAGAAATGTAACCATTGTGAAACGTCCAGTCATGAAGCAAAGGATTGCTTCATCAAAAGAAACCATCATTTGCAAACCTTCTAAGCAATGAAGAAGAACCAATCTTCAACAAAGAGACCAACCTTGCCCAAGATTATGATTGGACCTTCTAAAGGCTTCCTTGAACCAAAGCCACTCACCAATATCTCTAATCTTTTGTGAATCTTCACTAGACTAAGTTGGTGAAACCAAAGCAAAGAGAGCTTGGTAAATCCAAACATGTCTACACTAAGGTGGTGAAACTAAAGCCAAAAAGGAGCTTTGTAAATCCACACGTCGTAAGTCATGGATAAGAGTGTTAGACATAGCAAATAATCATCCATCAACAATGGAGCGAGCCAAAGTTCATAGGTTTTAAACGTAACTAATATCCCACATAGGGAGCTTATTGTGATGTGTTTTGGTGCCTATAAAAGGCTTCAACAATTAAAGAAGAGTACAACTCTTCTAGCTATTGTGCTAATTTCTTGTGTGCATCAAGCTCTTCTCACTTGTGTTGATCATTATCTTTAGCTTAATCTCATGTTTAATCACCATGCTTAATCCACACTTCTTTCCACCCTAATCTATGCCAAACCCTAATCTACCAACACTATAAACCGGCCTTGACGGGCGGTGAAACAAACACTCGCACATAAAACACTTCAACGCCATTGAAGACTTAGAAAAGGAAAACAAACAGGGGGAGCTAGAGTGCTCTTGCAAAAAGTACACGGACACCGATTGGCCCCAAATCGCAGTGGCGTCCCTTGCGGTATTTCTTTAACTGATTATAAGAGCTTTGATTACAATATAAGGCTGGCAACTCAGCCGACACAGTAGAACTCGTGAAGCCTGCAAAGGACCTGCATCATGGCTTCAAATCCACACGGCATCCCCAAACAAGTCCAGCCATTGTTCATATCAAAAGGCTCTCTCACATTGAGTCTGCATACAGAAGCTTTCTCCCATGATCAAGGCTGCCACAACCATCCATAGCCTCTCACACTATGAACAGCATCACACCCTGACACATCCAGTGCTTCTGCATCACAACACAGACTCCCAAACTGTCTCTCAAAAGAGAACTCGCATCACAGCACAGCAAACCATACAGTCGACACACCTGTACCAACCCTCTCTACCTTCCAAGGGTACTATCCATCTCTGTCATGGATTCCCTGTCCCTTGCCCAATCAGTAGCAAGGCTGTACCAAACATGTGTCCATTCCTGTACCTTCTGCCTGCATGTGACCTATCTCCTGGAGAAACCCAAAAACATGCTTCCTCGAGAAACCTACGACCTGTTTCCACATGAAACCCTTAGGCCTGTTTCCCTTTGAAACTTCTGTCATGTTTCCCATACATCTAGTTACCTGTTCCCTCATGAAACATCTGGCAACATAGAGATGTCCATAACTGTAGGTCCCTCTGTTCCTTTCTAGCAAGAAGAAAACAATCTGCTCCATGAGCACGCAGCCATGCGAGCTTGCATCACTCCCATGCCAAGAAACATAACCAAGTGACCTGTACTTGCAGCCGGAAACCCAAGCACATAGCTGAATTTGCAGCCAAACAAAAACAGCCCATAAACAGTCCCGAACCCAAAGCAAAGAGAAGCTGAAAGTTCCATCAGTTGAACGCCATCGACATGATGTCTATGTTCATGAAAAACCAGCCCATAAACTGTCCTGTTTCCACCCTCTGAACTGCCAAACCCTTCCTCTCACAAAGGGCTAGAGAGAACCACTCTGGAACAGTCTTGAGCCAGTGAAAAGAGAGACTCCGAAAGACATCACCTGCAGTCCCACTTGCTCACAAAGAAAAAGAGACTTACAGTCTTTATGTCGCTTTCCACAAGAGAGAAAAAGACACGAGGAAAAGCCCCGTTGTGTCCTGCCTTCTTGTCCTGCAGCCGCCTGCAGTCCAGCACCTGATTCGACGTGATAGGGAGAGAGAGAGAGAGCACTTGTAGGTGGACCTGCTGTCCAGCCTTGCACTCCCTCCTACAGTCCACGTTTCGATGTCAGCTCTGCCTGTATGGACAGCAGTGTAGCCAGCCAGTCTCTTGCTAAAAACACATGAAAAGGAGAGAGATCTAGAAGGCGCCTGTGTATACTGTTGCGCAGCAGGCCAGACAGCCCTCCAAAAGCCAAGAAGAAGAAGGATTCAGTCTGCGCCTGTCTTCTCTGCTGAACAGCAACCAGCCCGTGTACTTTTCCCAAAAAGCAAGCCTGTCTGTGGAGTTCAGGTTGTGTATTTCAGCGCAGCCCATCAGCCGGTTCTGTGCATCAGTCCTTTCCACGCCTGCCATCAGCCCAGCCTTGTATGCGCTTCTTTTTTTTCCAGCAAGATCTCCACGCCTGCAGCCACTGTCCACTATCCCCCCAAAAGCAGGAATCCAAGCGGTGCAGCCTGCAGCCTGTTTGCGCTTTTTTTCTCTCTTAGAAACTCCACGCCTGCCCTTCCACGCTTCAGCCAGCCTTCCTTTTTTCCCAAAAGCACACACGTGGCCCCAAAATAGCATAAGGGCCACGATTATCCCCAAAAAGGGGTTCTTTTATTTTTAAAGGATTTTAAACCTTTGTCCCCTCCAAAATCCTTTGTCCCCATGGGTTATGAGAGAAGACTTTTATCAATTGGCCCCCTTCGCACTTGGGGTTGTCCACACATGGGCTTACTTTTTGACTCCAACCTGATGCCATTCACACTGTCCACCATGTCCCCATGCACACCTGCATATTGTCCAGAGAAAAACACAGGGTCGTAACATACCCCCCTCTTGAAAAATGGCAAGCGTCCTCGATTGCACTCAATGGCACAGTAAAGCATCTCATGAGCAAAGACACCCCATATGGCAAAAACAATGGCCTTCCAATGCATCTGGGTGATAAAATAATCATCCTGCACAATAAGCCACACTGTCCTCTTGCTTGTTCCTTCAGAACCTACAGCAAAAGTCTAAAACCAAATGGAAACACGTTAACTGTGTTAGCCAAAAACAAAACCATGCATCATTCTACATATGACACACATATGCATGACACACACATGCATTCGCAAACAATATGCTCCTCAAAATGCTCTACCTACTCCAAAGTAACAGTCTAAGGGCTGCTCGCAAGCCTTACGCCCATGGGCATCCCGCAGGACCCACGACTGATGGTACAACATGAGCATATGAAAGCACTCAATGCATCCAAACACTACATCCACTAAGTACTTTCCCACATATGTCTCATGGCCATCCCGCAGGAGTCACACCCAGTGGTGCATCCATGAACATAATAAAGCACTTGATGTATCATACCAACATACATGCAGCACTCAACACAATGCAGAGTATTTCTCAATGTATTCTCAATGGTACCAGGATCCAATGGCACCAGAATACAAAAATACCTCTACCTCAAAAAGTGTATGCATACATGCACAAATAGAGTTCGATCCATATTTCCATGAACCAAACCAACTCTAGGACTGCTCGCAAGACTTATGCCCTCCATAGAGTTATCCATAGTTGCAGTTATAATTCAAGGTGCGCGCGACTGCCAACTTTACCATCTCATGTGACTAGTACACAATATCATAGAAGTCCCATAAGCAGATGTACTGTCAGCCTCAGTACCTTCGGGTGAATACAAAGATGTCACCAAGCGACTCCTAGATGACAACTGAGCCTGTCTGTAACAAGGGAGCGGAGGTGCTACCCCCCTCTTGAGCATCAGGCAATGCTCCAGACCTATGCTCTGCTGAACCTGAATGAGCCGTAACAAGAGTCGACTCCAACTCATAGACATCAAGATAAAGCTGCAACTCCTGAGGTGAATCTGCTAAGTCACCCTCCTCCATCCACTTCGCATCCATCAGTGAACCTCCTCCATCCACTTCGTATCCATCAGTGAACAGCTCTTGAACTTCACAGGATAGCGACGGGAAACCTTACCCTGTACCTTTCTTTCCTTATGTGCCAGTATATGCTCAGGAATAAGAACCTCGTCAAGTTCCTCCACTTCCATCTCAGACTCATCTGATACATCCTCAGGCACCCAAAACCTGCTTGCACTCCACCCAAGTGGTAAGCACAAGTCCTCGATGAAGCATAGTAGATCACCACTGCTAAACATAGAAAGAAACTGTCTTTCGAACCCATGAAGCCTCTATGAAGATACCACCGGTGACAAACTGTCGAAAGCCATAGCCTTCAACGCATCTCCTGCACCATAACACTTCAATTGCTTCTTGCTCCTGGCCGACTACTTCTCGTCTTTGGTGTCTTTTCTCCTGAACTTCATCTTCAGCTCTTGCTCTTCACCTCATATAGGCAAAGACACAAAATCCTGTACTGTGTCCTGCACTTCCTTTTCACTTTCCTCATGTTGAAGCTTTTGATGTGACTCTCATGAGACAACCACGAGCTCGCCCCCTTAGGAAAGTTGGCGATTGTCCCGACCAAAGCAACCACGGACTCGCCTCCTTGAGAAAGTCGACGATGTGTCCCGGCAACGGAACCTTGTAAACCGATCGACACATCTGTACCAACCCTCTCTACCTTCCAAGGGTACTATCCATCTCTGTCATGGATTCCCTGTCCCTTGCCCAATCAGTAGCAAGGCTGTACCAAACATGTGTCCATTCCTGTACCTTCTGCCTGCATGTGACCTATCTCCTGGAGAAACCCAAAAACATGCTTCCTCGAGAAACCTACGACCTGTTTCCACATGAAACCCTTAGGCATGTTTCCCTTTGAAACTTCTGTCATGTTTCCCATACATCTAGTTACCTGTTCCCTCATGAAACATCTGGCAACATAGAGATGTCCATAACTGTAGGTCCCTCTGTTCCTTTCTAGCAAGAAGAAAACAATCTGCTCCATGAGCACGCAGCCATGCGAGCTTGCATCACTCCCATGCCAAGAAACATAACCAAGTGACCTGTACTTGCAGCCGGAAACCCAAGCACATAGCTGAATTTGCAGCCAAACAAAAACAGCCCATAAACAGTCCCGAACCCAAAGCAAAGAGAAGCTGAAAGTTCCATCAGTTGAACGCCATCGACATGATGTCTATGTTCATGAAAAACCAGCCCATAAACTGTCCTGTTTCCACCCTCTGAACTGCCAAACCCTTCCTCTCACAAAGGGCTAGAGAGAACCACTCTGGAACAGTCTTGAGCCAGTGAAAAGAGAGACTCCGAAAGACATCACCTGCAGTCCCACTTGCTCACAAAGAAAAAGAGACTTACAGTCTTTATGTCGCTTTCCACAAGAGAGAAAAAGACACGAGGAAAAGCCCCGTTGTGTCCTGCCTTCTTGTCCTGCAGCCGCCTGCAGTCCAGCACCTGATTCGACGTGATAGGGAGAGAGAGAGAGCACTTGTAGGTGGACCTGCTGTCCAGCCTTGCACTCCCTCCTACAGTCCACGTTTCGATGTCAGCTCTGCCTGTATGGACAGCAGTGTAGCCAGCCAGTCTCTTGCTAAAAACACAGGAAAAGGAGAGAGATCTAGAAGGCGCCTGTGTATACTGTTGCGCAGCAGGCCAGACAGCCCTCCAAAAGCCAAGAAGAAGAAGGATTCAGTCTGCGCCTGTCTTCTCTGCTGAACAGCAACCAGCCCGTGTACTTTTCCCAAAAAGCAAGCCTGTCTGTGGAGTTCAGGTTGTGTATTTCAGCGCAGCCCATCAGCCGGTTCTGTGCATCAGTCCTTTCCACGCCTGCCATCAGCCCAGCCTTGTATGCGCTTCTTTTTTTTCCAGCAAGATCTCCACGCCTGCAACCACTGTCCACTATCCCCCCAAAAGCAGGAATCCAAGCGGTGCAGCCTGCAGCCTGTTTGCGCTTTTTTTCTCTCTTAGAAACTCCACGCCTGCCCTTCCACGCTTCAGCCAGCCTTCCTTTTTTCCCAAAAGCACACACGTGGCCCCAAAATAGCATAAGGGCCACGATTATCCCCAAAAAGGGGTTCTTTTATTTTTAAAGGATTTTAAACCCCTGTCCCCTCCAAAATCCTTTGTCCCCATGGGTTATGAGAGAAGACTTTTATCAATTGGCCCCCTTCGCACTTGGGGTTGTCCACACATGGGCTTACTTTTTGACTCCAACCTGATGCCATTCACACTGTCCACCATGTCCCCGTGCACACCTGCATATTGTCCAGAGAAAAACACAGGGTCGTAACAAACACACCACACTAGGGCCGGAACAGTTCAGCTCCCCCAAGAAATTCTTTATTCCAATAGAGTGGTCTGGTACAAGATTGTGGGTGCCAAGCACCAGATTTCCAAAATACAATATGAAACCAAATAACCTAGGCCTCCAACCCTAGCCAGTTAGCAAGGGAAGAGAAAAATCCACCACCCAAGCCCAAAGCAAGGGGAGACCAGCGCTCAAAGACATGGGAAGATTCTAGCTTCACACCAGGCTTGTATGGATCTCAAAGGCACAACCCAGTTTCATGTAGGCTTCGCAAGTCAAGCCCAATCTCACCCAGCACCTCCAAGAGCCAGTAGCAACACAACGTCAACAGCAAGTGGGAAAGGTTAGTTCAACTAGCCACGTTAGCATGCTAGATGCCAGTAGCCTGTGGTACCACCTACAGAGCTACTGGACACCTATACCCATGCATCCTAGCCAATCGTGTTGCCCTAGGGCACGACCTTCCACACCTACAACCCATCTACAACCCAAGTGTTAAGTGTTGACTAGTGGAGCAAGCCTAGGCCCCAAAGAGTGGCCACAGATAGCCATCGGACTCTATAACGATATATGTTTTAGTGCCCGCCCATGTGCCCACTACCTTGTAATCATTACGCCATTAGGATCTTGGATGTAACCAACAAGCGCAGATGTATAAACAACCTGTGCAGACTTAGACTCCCACCATTAGAGAGAAGTTGATCCTCACAATAGTTCTTGTTAGCTAGATATCTTGATAAAGCTCTATGGAAAACAGTGTAAGACCCAAACCTATCTAACCAAGATCTCCTAAGCACAGTGACAGTCAGTCCAACACAAGATTAGAGAAAAACAAATAAAAGGGGTGCAAGCAAGCTCACCACCCAACTGTAGGATCAATACTTCGATCCACCCCCGAGCTAGAGGCTAAGGTTCCACTCCACAGATGCATGCCAGTCAACACTGGCATCCATACCACCAGTGCCATCAGCAAGACTATCTACGATCTTCCATGTACACGACAAGAGTAGAAACTCAAGTCCATGCACAGACCCATTAGAAGTGCACCGCACAACTGACTACCAAATAATAACCCAAGGCATCACTTATACAGTGATAACTAGCGCTATAAATAGCTGACCTGCTATAGATAGCCAATAGCCTAGTTTATTAATTTTGAACCTTAGCCATCTGTATCTGTCTGCTATCTCCTAATCCCAAGGCCCCCTAACCCTGCTCGATTAGGCCCACTAATCCGAGGATTAGCTCCACGTACATAACAAAAAGCGCTCTTGTAGTCTTGTTTTACGGATAATAATACAGTCCCGCTTTAACTGTGTGTATGTCATTACTGCATACACATGGTTTCTTTTAGCAATGTGTCTGTGTGCGCGTGTGTTGGATTGCATAGTCCAACTGGCGATCCTGCATACTGGGCATTTAAGCATTATCGGATCCGTGCTAATCAGCAGACGTCCGTCTTGTTGTGCCAAGCAACGATGAGCACTTGCAAGAAGAAAAGATACCACAAGATGAAGGAGGACAAGGAGGGTACTTCGTGATGGCTACCAATCTGAACAACAAGTACTTTCCAACATTTAAAGGTAAAAAATCGGATGACCCAGATATACATGTCAAGCAATTTGAACAAGCATGGGAAGTCTGCAAACCAAGGGGACAACATATGGAAGACTTGAAAAGAGACCAATTTGCTGCTACATTCAGAGATGTTCCAATGGAATGGTTCACACAATTTGATGATGACTATTTTGACACCTATGAGGAGCTCAAAGATGCATTCCTGAAGAGATTCACGAAAGTTAAAACGACAGGCCAGTTAATTGATATCATGAGAGAACTGAAAGGAGATATGGATGCGGAGGGCTATGCAGCAAAGCTGCAGTCAATCAGAAAACATTGGATGAAGACAACAGACCATGAGAGGAACTATTGGGAGACTGGTTCATCAAGAGGGTTTGAGAAGCAAGCTCAGGTCCACAATGGCCACAATTAATGTGACTGAACAGGGGTTGCTTTGCCACCCAGAGTTGTTGCAGAGACTTCTGAGCTAATGGAACTCTAGTTGCCAAGAATGTTGTTTCAAATGAAAACACGTGTGCATCTAGATCCTCATAACTCTTCCCCTTGAACTTCGGGTACTTCAAAGCCATTATGATTGGTGTAGGTTGTTCTTCCTCTTGATCCAAGTTGCCTCTCTGATTTTCTCGATCTTGTCTTCTATCATGATGCTCTAGTTCCTCTTCTTCATTGTGTGGCACTCCTTGAGGTTCTTGATCGTCTTGATCTTGAGCATCAACTTTTTGAGATTCTTGCTCTTCTTGATCTTGGCCATCATCAGCTTCCCTCTCAGCTTCTCGTTCTTGCAGCTCTTGCGACTGCAAGTCTTTCCTCAAGATTCGATCCGGGTGATGCGGCTTATTGCCATTTCCAATTAGGTTTAGCTGCCTGTATTAGTTATCACCATTTCCAACTGGGCTCGGCTTCCTGCATGGGTAGCGTAGTGATCTTGCTGAAACCTCACCATTTTCCATGCAACCTCCATGCACACAATTTTTCTTTCAGTAATCTTCTTGCAAAACTCAACTATCTCACCTCTCTCTTTCCACGTGCTACTTCCCTAGCAAGATCACCAAAAGTGTTGATGTCCCGTCAGGCCCGACACTTCAATGGTTTTGAACGACCTCGCTAGCTCCAATGAGCTGCATCATACAGCTGTGCCCAATGCGATAAGAAGACATTAAGTACGCAGTACCAGATTGTGTGAGGTGCAAGTGCAAGAAGAGGCAGTGGAGGTCCCGATCTTTTATTCAATGAGCCGGCCAGACTATGTCCGGTTCAGGTGCAGTATGACACACAGAGCATAACACACTGAAGAGATGATTCCCAGTATGAGAGTAACCGCCATGTAGCAGAGTTGGTGGAGCTTCAATGTCTCTCAAGGCATCAATCTGGGTTCAAATCTGGCTGCCTATGATCAAATGCAAAATCATAAAAGGGCAGGAGGAGGGCCACTCGTGTGTGAAAATCTATATTGAAAAAAAAAAAAACAATACCATATGCCATTAAAGAAATCCATTTTCTTGTACTTGGTTTTTGTTCAGGATTCTGAGGCCAAGACACACCGACATGATTATAACACTATTGGGGCGCCTAGCCATCTGAAGCTAATATTCAATTATCTTACTTAAATTGAACTTAATCACAGTCTCAGGCTCCCGGCCATCAAAAGGGACTGCGTTGTGGATCTGATCACCATTTACAAATCATCATCATCTAATAGTTAAACATCGATAATGGTATTATTTCCTGCTGTAGCTTATAGAAAAAGAAAAGATCGGATCCGCTAAATATACAAACTGCGACTAGAGACATGAAGGACATATTAAACTTTCGAGATTTTGAAAGCTGGAATCAGGAAAAAACATACCTCGAGTTTGCAAAATTGTTCGCCTGTGGTAGCCAACAACGATGAACACATGAGCCCGGGTTTGGGCTTTGAGGCAGTCTGAAACGAACCGGACAGCAGGCCGTGTTCAAACAAGGCCGGACGCCTGTTGGAAGAAATGCTTTTAAAATCTGGGAGCCTTATGTCATCTAATTCCATTTCCCACTCTCACATCCAAAAAAAAAACCTTCTGGAAAGCCCATAATGTTAGCTTGTTTGTTGCACACCAAGTTGGATAGTTCCAAACCAATTATAAATTTTGTCCTTTGCAACCCAAGTTGGTGTTTATATGCACATTTGTGTTCAAGAATAGGTACTCGATAAAGGGTTGATTTTGTGTAATCAATCTTTAACAATAAATTTTGTAGCCACACCGTTTTGTCAACAAAGGAATAGACCCACACAGTTCAAATTTGCAAAGTCCTCTTGCCACCTTAGTTAACTATAACTAACTAGTGTGAGATGGTGTTCCTATTTCTGAATGTAGGTGTCCATACATTGTATGTTTACATGGAAGAGTTCTTCCAGACAAGGTAGATCCAGTTATAACTAGGGTTCTTGTATGCAAGTTAGATCTAGTTATAACTAGAGTTTGAATTCCTTACCATCTCCTCCCTTATGTGAGAGATATGCCCTCATGTTGTTCCTTACACTTCTTCCATTTATCTATCCTCTTCATCAGCTATGCCTTCTCCATTGGTTTTTCCATGCGCTTCTTCTTCTTACCCTTTCTTACCCTAATTTCCTTACCTTGACAAGACTACATCTGGGACACTTTGTCTTTAACTTGGCAACTTAGCACCAAGTGAATCTGCTTGTTGAGTAGCATTCTCTTCTCTATTTTGGAGTTTTTACCTTGGTCTCTCCTAACATGGACTTCTCTTCTTTACTTTGTTATTTGTAACTAAATCTCTCCTAGCCACCTTAATACTTGAACTTGTAATATGGCTTAAGCTATTTTTTTTCCTTTTGTGCAAGATTCAAGACCCTCTCAAACAAATGCTCAATGTGATTGATTTTTATCTCATTTAATGCATTGTTAATCTTGAGGCTCTACAAAAGAGGTGAAGCCAGGAGTTCATTGGACAACATTTTAAGAAGCTCAGAAATAGCATGGGGAAGGTCCACTATCTTTCTAAGTTGTTTTTACTTCTATTTAATATGTCATGAATCCATAGAGAAATAAAGGGTTTCAAGAATATTATGAGAGGCAATGAAGAACAATTATTACATTCAAGTTTTTAATAAAGGTTTTAGGGCTAGGGTTTCATACATTGTATAAGGATAATATAGTTTTATGGTTTCAACAAAAGTCTTAGAAGTAGGAGTTTTGGGGATGTCGCAAAAGAATGGACATAGGGTTAGGCTCCAAACATTAGAGAGTAAAGAAGGTATATTTGGGTCTTGGAGACTAGAAAATAGTGTGAATGTATTGGAGAAAACAAAATTTAGGATAGAGGTTTTATCTAGGTACACTACAAACATTTGCAATGTAACAATGTTCTTTTGAGGAGCTCAAATGAGGGATGGGAAAAGGCAATCTTCTTTGCAATTACTACATTCAAGTAAATGTTTCGTGTTGCCATGCATGTGATGCAAAGCTATTCAAGCTTTGCATTGACCCATTAATCCTCGCCTAATAAAAGTGTAACTATCAACTATCTCTGTGCGTTATTAGGTTTCTAAAAACCATTATGTAGCTTACCTTTAACTAGGTGCCTTTATGTGTAAAGTGGCATTTCTATGTCCATTTACAGACACCCATTTCTAGCTTTCCTACATGAGATTCTAAAGGGTTTCTTAGCCTTGATTCTCTCTTCCATGTCATTCTAGATCACTCAAGTCATTTCTAGCTTATCGACATTTTTCCTACATGTGATTAGGGTTTCTTAGCCTTGATTCTCTCTTCCATGTCATTCCAAATCACTCAAGTCCACCAATATAGAAAACACAAAGCAACACTAGTGTGTTTGAATATACACATCTAGTTGTTGAACTCAGGTTAGTCACAACTTAGATGACCTTAGATTGTTAATATTTTTGGACAAATCAATGAGCACAATTCGTTAAAAACATGGTGAAGATTAAAATAGTTTACACATTTCAAAAAAAAAGATTTAGACATTTATAAATTTAAGAGCCATCTACACAAAACAATTCACTGAGTGAAACAAGGATATACCACACAATGATAGGACATGAATGGGGTGATTGCACTCCACTAGGAAGTAATTTTTCTCTGGACTCAACTTGTATTTTCTCTCTCTCTCTCTCTCTCTCTCTCTCTCTCTCTCTCTCTCTCAAGATACATGAAACCACAAAGCAAAAACACATAAATTCACCACAAGACAATACATGAAATCTATCAAAAGATAAAAAAACAATCATAAGGTTTAATCATTGTCTTGAAATCAAAGATACAAAAAGTATCATAAAATATTTGATGGCCCCCAATCTCATGCTTACATCATCGAGCGAGTGGTCCCTTATGCCAAGAATGGTTTATCAAGAGATCATCTCCTATATGTAATGATCTAATAGCAGTAACAACTACACATCCACCCACAAAACTAGGCATATGATCCCTCTCTCCCTTCTTATACTCCTCAGAAAATTTGTTGGTGCTATCTAGATGTCCCCTAGAATTACTAATGAGTCCAGCAATGTTACCTTGTGCATAGAGCCTATCGTGTAAAGTTGATCTCCTAGGTGGACATCCTCTCGAGCCTCTCCCTTCTTTGCTAATGATGCACTATTACAACAAATACCATATGTGGTCATGCTATAAGTGTGTGCTACTGTTGAATGCCAATCAACCTAGGGATACTCTAGACCACAAAAGCTCATAAGCATGACCATAGTGTCTGCTTGAACATGGACATCCTAATGCATAGTCAACACAATGGATACAAAAAGGAGTCATTATGTATCAATGCCCTAAAAGCTAAAAGACTCTTGATCAAAAGGGAAAGTGATTTCTAACCAAGAAAAATATAGGGGCTAATATTCTCTCAATGGCTAATATAAAGGGCTTTTCAAAATGGTTTAGCTAATTTTCATGTCTTTTATGGAAAAGTATTTGCCCTAAAATATACATATCTTTTATGGAAAAAGATTAACCCTAAAAGATACATATCTTTTCGCATGTATAGACCTATATAATTTTAGCATGATTGAGTAACAAAGGAGGAGGTATATAGGAAAGACCTATAGTTGATTATTTTACAATCTCATAAGTTAAATGACTACATAGAAAGCTTTGAAATGTGTATACCATGCACAATACTTTGTAACTTATTGAAACTCTAATGTTTATATTTTTTTAAATGGCTACATAGAAGCTTTTAGAGAGCTTTTGAATGTATCTACCATGCACAATACTTTCTAACTTATTGATGATTTATGATTATTTAATCTTTATGTTTTTTAATGATTTATCTTAGCCAGTATAATGACACAATTCTACTACGCTTTGAGAAAGGTTAGTCCAATATTCTACATATTCCTAAAGAGTAATCCTTCTTAAATTTTACCTTTCTCCTTGTTGGAGTGGAGATCAAAGTAGCAACACACACATAGATGCAGCAAGCAAGGAGAGATAGATGGAAGCACAACACTCAAAGTAGATTGATGAGAATAAGTAAAGTACAAGTGAAGTGATATGATAAGGTCACTTACACACAATCATAAGAGTGCGTATATACGCTCAAAGGAAAAAAAACCTCCTAAAGATTGAAAAAGTGCCCCGACCCATTATTAGTCTATGTCCAAACATCACTGCTATATAAGTGGCTACAATCCCCCCTTGTTAGTGAAATGACATGGACATGTACAATAGGGATCCATCCCCAAATGGCAATAAGCCCAAAGCTTTGTAAAAACCTTCAAACTTCTCTCATAATAGAGCCTTCATGAACATATCTTTTGTGTAGAGACATAAGCTAGGCTAATCTCTCGTGTAATGAACCTCTCCCTTACATAATGATAATGCACCTCAATGTGCTTTATGCGAGCATGAAACACTGGGTTCCTCGCACCTAATGCACTATGGCCTATCAGTGAGGATGAAGGTGGGGAACTACTATCCAACACCAACATCTACCAGAAGGCGTCTGAGCCATATACACTCCATAGTCGTCGCTATAAAAGAGACCCTACACTTAGCTTCACATGGCCACTGTTGGTGCTTCTTGTTAAGACATGATATACATGAATCACGAAGGTGAAAGCAAAAGCCACGAATGGACAGTGTCATAACATCTAGGCCAATCGGAATCACTAAAAGCATGAAGTTGAACATCACCCCCTTAGCATGGAATAGGCCAAGGGAGTGAGTGCCTTATAAGTATATGAATACTTGTGCATTGGAAGCTTGCCATCACTAAAAGCATGAAGTTGAACATCACCCCCTTAGCATGGAATAGGCCAAGGGAGTGAGTGCCTTATAAGTATATGAATACTTGTGCATTGGAAGCTTGCCAATACTTACTTTTGGGACTCATAAACCTACTCAATTGGGAGACCACAAATTGAAAGGTTGGCCTCATATTACATAGATGAGGCATCCAACAACCTGCTCATAAAGTGATGCATCAAATGGTTCACCTACATCCTAGAGACTAAGCCTAGTACCTGTCTCTACTCGTGTAGCAACATGCTTAAAGTCTTTAAGACTAAACCGTGTATACCTCATGTATTTTGATTGTAACATCACAATAACATCATCACGCTACATAAATTATATGCCCAAGTAATAATGGAATGAGTCCGAATCCGTCATCTCAAATGACACATGTAATTCAACCTTAAAGGCTGAAATGTTCTTCTCATTAGGGCTTGTGAGCCATATATCATCAGCGTATAAAATGATGACAAGAAAAACAATCTTTGCTTCTCTTCACATAAAGGGTACTCTCAGTTGGAATGTGCAAAAACTATTTGTGATCAAGTATACTTTATCTTCTCATACAATGCTCCGAGAGCCTGCTTAAGGCCATATAAAGCTTTTCTTAACCTACATACGTTTATCTTCTCATACCATGCTCTGGGAGTCTACTGAAGGCCATATTAAGGTTTTCTTAACTTACATACTTTAGATTCTTGGCCCTTCTCAACAAAACCACGAGACTAAGACACATAAACCTCCTCATGTAAGTCACCATTCAAGAAGGCAGTCTTGATATCCAACTAATGTACATTGCAACCATGATGCATTGCCACCATAATGCAACAGTACACCTAATCATAGTCATACAAGACGTGGGTGCAAATTTCTCATCATAATCTATGCTCTTCTCTTAAGCATAACCCTTTGTAAACAAGCCTTACCTTGTATATAGCGATTAATGCTACCATCAGCTTTATGCTTAAGCTTATAAACCCACTTCATACCAATGGCCTTTTTACCATAAGGAAAATATGCTAAATACCAAGTGTCATTTTTGAGAAGTGAGTCGTACTCATCCTACATGGCCTGCATCATTGATCATTTTACCTCAGCTTTCTCAAAGGATCCTCTTCATTGCATATATTGGCACTAAGAGTATGATTCGTAAAAGAACAAGATGCATGATGAGAACTTGCACGTGTCTTGCTAGGTAAAGGACTAGCTAATTTATTATCCTACAATGTCTACACTAGCCATTTTGGCATACTCTTGGATGCCTATATGGCTGCCGTTTCCTCATCCAATGCGTCATCCATAATTATCTGATCAATAGGCTGATATGTAGACTGAAATTCAAGCTGATTTTCAATCGGTATGAGCTGATTTACATCTTTTTGAGCATTCATTTTCTCCACATATGGCTACTCAACATTGTATAAAGGTCGGAGTGCATCAAAGATGTCTTATAAGAATACATTTTGCTATTTTTTACATAAAAGCATGGGCTGAACTGAGTTCTTAACAAAGACAATATCTGTACTCACCAAAATCTACTTTGTGGAGAGATGGTAAACTTTCTAAGTTGTATTCCATAAAAATACATTTTACCACCTTATCATCTAGCTTATTACATTGCGCTCAGGCATAAGATCATAAGCAAGATACCAAAAATAAACAAATGAGTGATACAGGGTTTTCTGCCATTCCAAGCTTCGTAAGGGGTAATTGTCTATTGTAAGGCCTTGGTAGGGCATCTATTAACACCTAAGTGGCACACATAATTACCTTTAGCAAAAAAACATGAGGTAAATCTTGGCCTTTAACCAGGTAACGTGCCATCTCTGTGAGAGATCTATTCTTCATCCCCCCCTCAAGCTTTATATAGGGTGCCAACTTTGCATGTAGACATGTTTTTAGCCATAGAGACAAAGTGTCTAAAGCGTGTAAAAACCTCTAACTTTACCTTCTACGAATACACCCAGGCGTGCCTCGAGTAGTTATCAATAAAAGTCACAAAGAAGAGATATCCCCCCTTGATCGATGGTGTCCTCATGGGACCACATACATCACTATGTATAATGTAATTTTTGGATATTCCTAACTGATCCATCTTTCAAGAATGATGCCCATTGCATCTTTCCCAAAATACACCCCTCACATACATGTTTGATAGGACCTCAAGCTTTAGTAACTTTGACACCATCTCTCATCTTTTAAGGCATAACAAACCACCAAAATTTATGTGACCAAAGTGGGCATGCCATAGCTCTGTGTTACTCATAGCACATATGTTAGTAACTAAACAAGCATTCTGTGCCAATGTCTTATACCTATCCAACCTGTAAAGTTCATGGCTTAGAGTACCTGATATACCACAGTGATGTCTCCATCACTCCAATCATGAATTGTACATCTGTTCATCAACAAATTTGACTGTTATGCATGCCCTAGAAATTGCAAAGATTGATAGCAAGTTCTTCTTATAATTCCTCGCACAAACAAGACTTTTGAAAGAGTGATTGTCCCACCAAATCAGCAATGAGAATAACCTTACCAACTTCTTTTATTGGATACAAGGAGTTTTTTGCACATGTGATTGTGCCTCAAGCGAGGAAAATAGATCACACCGAGAAGTAATGCGCTTGTTAGCATAGTATCAAAGTACCAGACATGTTGATAGTGGTCCTTGTTAGCACCTTTATCAAAGTACCATAGACATGTTGATATGTCTACTAACATGCATACATCATGGACAAAAAGATAATAATTGCAATGCATAATGAATCCAATCATCATGTGCATGGTTCACTGACTCCTCCTTTTCATCATAGTGCTGCATCAGCCATAGCCATTCTTGACTCTTTCTTATTCTCCTTCTCTACCCTTTTTCTATAGTCATTGATATAATGGCCTAGCTTCTAACAGTAGTTGCATTTGCCTTTCTTCTTAGGCTTATTACTCCCCTTCTTAGCGTCCTTTCTAGAAGACTGGGCTTATTCTACCTTTGGCTTATAGCCACTCTGAGAAAAGGCTTTATGGCTACCTTTTTGATTGGTAGAAAATGCGTGATCTTCCACATGTATACTAGTTTGGTTTTGCTGAGATTTCTTTTCTTACAAGAGCATTGTAACCAACTTATTAAAAGTAAGGACATTTATCCTTCATTATGAGTCATAATAATGTAGATACAAAACCTTGGTATGAATCCAGTAGATCTATAAGAATAGTAGAGACCAAAGAACTATCCGGATAAGTCTCATCAATACATGTATGCTGATATGCTTCTTAAGACCTTTAGTCCTTGTTGTAAGAAACTCATCCATTTAATCTCCCTTATTCATATGCTCGGACCCTAACTGCTTGTGTAAGTAGGCCACTCATGCCTTGTTAGGTAAAACGTAACAAGCACATTTGAAACATGATTCACAATTTTACATGAGAAAATGTGCCACTAATGCAGGTGCCTATGCAAATTTGCCATTCCAAGTGTTGTTACATCAGAACTCATATTACCATCCAAAGTACATGTACTATGCTATTGTGCTACTGAGACAAGGCATACTTCAATGCCAGTTAACAACATTCCAAAGTCCTTTAGCGAAAAATACATGGCGCGTCATATAGGACCACAACAGGTAGTTGGTCCCATCACGCTCATCCTTAATGGAAAGCATCCCAATACTGCTTACCATTTAGTCTGCAACTAATCTCTGACATAAAATGCAAACATTATAACTACCTATAGGTACTATCAATGCCCACTGAATGCAATCGATATAGCTGCTAGTAGATCATTGCTGACGACAAAGGAAACTTGTAAAGTGTATGAAAAATTGTAGTATAGAGTGTGAAAATGATACTTAGTAGGAATATAGAAATCTATGATAATGTTGACGATGTTGTTAAATTTGTTGAAGATGAGGGCAACCCCATCTACACACCAAATGCTACTGCACCAAATGTTGTGCAAAAAATACTTGAGCCTCACACACCAGATTAGGGCTTGAGTCCTAGCCATAATATTTTTTAAACACATTCATAAAATTTAAAAGATTCCTAGCCATTTAAAAAACTAAAATATTTCAAAACACATGTATGAAAAATAGATACTTACATCATCCCAAGTTCCTCTCTTTTCTGAGCCTTTTGCTTGTCCACCAAAACTTGGTGGCTTAGTTGAACCAAACGCCCTCCATTGACCTCACACCTACATTAGTTGATCCACATACCGTGCATTCTTCATTGTTTTTTAGGCTTCTTCATTTTCCATCTTTAATATTTTCACACACACATATTGCAGAGCGTTGATAATTATTTTTGAAGCCCTTTGTTGATAGAAGTCCTTTATATAAGCAAATTATGAGTGGGGATAATCAATTAGTTTTTTTTCTACCTTAATAGAGTCTTTCTAGTTTAAGAATCATAAGGCATAAGATCAGCAATAATTGACACACTCCTTGGATTTCTAACAAAATCCCTCAGTAGACTAAGAACATGATCTGGATTGAGTCTTCGATACGCATACATGACAGAAGTAACATCACAATTTTTGACAAGAATCCATGTGGCTTAAGGGAGGTTGCAAGATGAGGGTACTCACTTTCGTTCACTCTCTCTAAAATTGGGACATCCATGCATCTCGGGCGGAGTACCTCGATCGTGATCACCGCCGTGAATTAAAACACGACACGTGCCTCCCAAGCCTAAATCGGCATATCTCGATCGAGATACCAACTAATGCCATGCTAGCAGGTCCGGGTTTCCAGTCATCATCCATGTCACCATTACATGTCACCGCCACCACATTATCTCGATCGAGATATCTATGCCACTCAGATCCACATCAGGGCCACGCTGTATCCCCCTTGGCATATTTGACTAGCCCATCTCCACCGTCCACGTATCTCAAACGAGATATCAAAATCAAATCTCCACCATTCATTGTTCGAGGTAAAGGGATACAATCTCCACCGTCCACATATCTCGAACGAGATATTGAGATCAAATCTCCACCGTCCAAATAGCTCGTTTGAGATACAGAGATACAATCTCCACCATCCAAAGATCTCGTTCAAGATACGTAGATGCAATCTCCACCGTCCAAATGTCTCGTTCAAGTTACAAAGACGCAATCTCCACCGTCCATTTAGGCGACACGTTGGAAGATGCGATCTTAGCCGTTTGATCGAGGTACATAATGAATCTCGACCGTCGACATACCTTGGTCGTGATGACTTAAAATCAAAGCCGTCCATGTACCTCGAATGAGATACTAATGTCAAATCTCAGCCCCCGTCGATCCTTCACCAACCCTAAAATTAAGTGTGTATCTTGGCCGTATGTTTCACTAACCCTAAAATCCAGAGCGTACATCTTGCAAACCCTAAATTGCATGATGCCACCGAACCTCGATCGAGGTTATAAAATCGAAAAACTTTTTTTTTGCCTCATTGTCAGAAGTCGTTTTCACTCTCCTTGCTCTCTTGATTTGGATTAGCATTAGTGGGCCCATTAACATTGTCTTATAGCTTCATTAGTGCTACTTATTAGCACTAAGCATTGGACCCTTCACATTGGACCTTTGTGTTAGGCTTAGGTTTTAGCATGGAGGGCCACGAGGAGGGCCGCTCGTCTATTGTGGACCTCATCGTCGCAGAGATAGACCGCAAGTTAGCGGCTATCCGTAGGAGTGCTAGAGACACACCGTCTACATTACATATCGTGGCAGACTTGGAGGCGATGCTTTCGTCCCTTCGTAGCCTTCACGATATTGTTTATGTAGATGAGTGGATAGCCCACCATCGCATTGCTCCTGTGTCACATGGCCTGACATATCGTTAGGTCTGTGATCTTAGTCCGATTAGGGATGGAGCCTACTTAGATCTTTTCCTCAATAGTCGTGGGATATGGCCTGGGGCGGGCAAGCCCCTTACTATTTCGCGGTGTTTGCATCCTCGTATGGCGGCACATATCTATAGTCGATATGTTGCCGCATATGGGAGGATGTCGAACAACCACCAGATTCCCATATACTTCGCAAAGCAATTATATGCGGAGTTTGTCTTAGGGGAGGAGGTGGATTACACTAGCCATCGGCCGGGTGGTGGTGCTGGCCGAGGCCGTCTCCAGGACTAGGGTAGGCGGCCTCCACTAGCCCTTCGTGTAGCTCCTACAGATCCTTCATTTGTGCCTATGTCGACAGTAGAGGCTCTTGGCACCCAGGTTGGCATCGACGTACAGAGTACCACGAAGAGCATCCAGCACATGGTGCGCCTGTCTCACGATCGATACCGATGACAGATGTCGAGGTATTTACATATTTATTACTTCATAAGTTTTTTTTAGTCATTTATTTACATGTTTATATATACTTTTCTATATTTTTACATGAGTGGCATGGTTGATTGTGTCACGTAGGGTCCCACATCTACCACTGAGAGACTCACTCAGGAGTTGGTAGAGGCGAGAGCGGAGATTGACCGCCTTAGAGCTGCATTACAAATGGCCACTACTGCAGAGGCACGACATCTGAGAGAGTCCGACATCCATCAGGTAGGTTTCTCTTGCACGTAAAAGAGTTATAATTAAGGTCCTAAGTTATAAATTTCTTTAAGTAATACCTAATGAGAGAGACTAATCAATTATTTTTATGCTTTACTTTTTTGCATAGGCTCAGACCGAGGTAGAGAGCTCTAGAGCTGAGGCATAGCATCACCAGATTATGGAGCGGATTGCCCAGTATAGGGCAGAGCAGTTGATGCTGCATGTTCGAGAGTTTCGCAGATCCTCGGACGTGACATTGCCTTACCTACCTTTATATCCACAGCCTATTATTTACAGAGGTTTTTCGACGACCTCTCCCTCAGGATGCACCACCCTTCCTACATGATGTGTGCTGCGCTTTATGTATCGAGGACATTAACACTACTGGTGGATATGCCCTGGGATGTGGACATTTTTTCCATTTGTCTTGCATCACCTAGGAGCTAGTACGGTTCTCAGCATGTCCCTCTTGTCGTGCACGCGTCGACCTAGCGACATACAGAGTTTTGGGCATTGATGATCTTCACCCAGGCCTCGTTTGAGTAGATGCTAGGGCTGGCAGGCTTATTGATTTTACATCAGCTATTGACTTGGGACTCGACGCCTTCGATGATAGAGATCAGGAGCCTGAGGTGCCTCCAGAGATTGAGTGGAGTTCACATGAGTTTGATGCATACCAGAGAGTCCTACACGAGAGCCAGATTACAGCATATTGGGCGTGTGGGTGGTGCTGGTCCTAGTGGCACCTCGGGTGATGGTGCTAGCAGCAGTGCTGCTTCTCATGAGCAGTGTGTCCTTACAGCAGAGGAGCTTACACGAGCAGAGTGGCAGACACGTACCATTGCAGATTATAGATTTTGGGTTTACAGACAGAGACGTCTTGCATTAGCACGACGTAGAGAGAGAGAGAGGGCTATAGTAGCTTTTGGGACTCGTGAGCTCCCGAGTACACTGGCACCAGCTCACGATCTTGCCTTTGAGGCAAACCTCCCCGCAGACATTTGACGACCCCGCAGCCGGCACAGCCTCCTCGACGTGCACAACAGCCTTGACGTGCACGTCGACCGACAGTTAGAGATGACGATTTTGATTGGGTTACCGTTGATATTGACTAAACTCAGACTAGCTGGGTTAGCTCACTTACATTTTACTTAGATTTATGGGCAGTGACTAACCTCAGACTAGTTGGGGCAGCTCATTTTCATTCTGATGTACTTAAATGAGGAGAAGATTTCAACCTTCAAGGCTAAATTATATGTGTCATTTGAGATGATAGATTTGGGATCCTTGCATTATTATCTGGGTATACAATTTATGCAGCGTGTGATTATGGCATTGTGATGTTGCAGTCAAAGTACATATAGAGGCTATTTACACGATTTAGTCTTGAAGAATATAGGGACGTTGCTTCACTCTAGTAGAGTTAAGTGCTAAGCTTAGTCTCTAGGATCTAAGTGAACCACTGGATGCATCACTTTATTAGTATAGGTTATTAAATTCTTGGTCGGTCTATGTAATATAAGGCCAATTATTCAGTTTAGGGTCTCCTAGGGTTTATGCACAATCCCAAAAAAGTAAACACATTAGAAGGCTGCCTAGGGAGTATTCAAATGCTTATATACAGGGCACTTAGTCCCTTGGCTTATTCTATGGTAAGGGGGGTGATGTTCAGCTGAATGCTTTTAGTGATCACTTCAAGCTATGATGTTGAGTATAGGGTAACTTTTATAGTGAGTGTGGAGTGTGTATGGCTCAGACACCTTTTTATAGATTTTGGTGTTGGATAGTAGTCCCCTATCTCTATCTGCACTCACTAGCGAGAGTGCATTAACCATTTGTAAGGAACCCAATGTTTCATGCTTGCACAAAGGACATTGAGGTGCATTATCTTTATGTCAAGGAGAGACTCATTATAGGAGAGAGGTTCATTATCTTTATGTTAAGGAGAGGCTCATTATAGGAGAGATTATCCTATCTTACATCTCTACACTTGACAATGTGGTAGATATGTTCACGAAGACTCCCTCATGAAAGAAGTTTGAAGTTTTTTACAAAGCTTTGGGCTTATTGTGCTGTTTTGGGGTTGATTAGCGATAGGATCCTTGTACATGTTCACATCATTACTACAAGGGGGATTCATTTATATGGCAGTGATGTGTGGACATAAGCTAATATTGGGTCGGGCCACTTTTTCTCTCTTTAAGAGATGTTTGCCCTTGAGCTTATGTAAGCGACCTTATAATGTCACTTAATTTGTACTTCACTCATTCTCATCAATCTACTTTGAGTGTTGTGATTCCATTTATCTCTCCTTGCTTGCTGCATCTATGTGTGTTGCTACATTGATCTCCAATCCAATAGGAGAGTGTAAGATCAATAAATTGGTGCTAGGTATTCTAGGTGATATTTAGAAGAGAGAGGAATGGGTTTACTTAACGCCAATTTCCTTAGGTTAAAAAACCTTAAGAAACTAGCCATGTACATGGCTAGTGACATTATACGACGCAAAGATATTTGTGGGCTTTCAATGATCGTGTTTGTAACATTTTGGCAACATTTCTTGTTGGAAGTGTGCATCAATGTATGGGGAATGTCACATAGGTGACAAATTAACCCATGAATCGCAACAACCTTCACCCAAGAGTAAAGTGATGCATGATGTCTAATGTAATACTTAGATCTCTACAAAGTGCAACAAATGGTTCACCTACATCTAAGCCTATTTCATTGGCATATAAGCCTAGCACCTATCCCTACTTATGTAACAACATGCTTACAATCTTCAAATGTAAGCAGTACTATGTAAGCAATCTCTATATGTTATTTGACTACAACATTATAATATACTATCATCACACTGCATAAATTGTCATATGCCCAAATTATAATGCATTGATTCTAAATCTATCATCTTAAATGACACATATAATTCAGCTTTTAATGTTAAAATCTTCTTCTCACTAGGATCTGTGAGTAGCATGTCATCAATGTATAAAACAATGACCAAAAGACAATTCTTACTCCTCTCTTGACAAAAGACAAGTCTTACTCCTCTTTACATAGAGGGTAATCTTGGTTAGATTGTTGCAACAAAAACCATTTGCAACAACCAAGTAGCATTTTTCTTCTCATACCATGCCCTAGGAGCCTACTGAAGGCAATATAAAGCTTTTCTAAACCTAGGCACACCTAGTTGGTAGTATGCTCTCGCCGTGGACAAATGTTGCACCCACTTGATGGAGGACGAGAATTATTTGGATAAGTAATGATAAATCCAGATTCTATAATTTCCTTAGTGAATATATGCTAATGATATCCTAATCTGGATTGATCTAATAGCTGTCTAAAATCAATATCTATTATACGAGTGGAAGGATAAATTTGCCTATAAGAATCTATTTGAGAAGATAAATAAATATATGAGACGATAAAAAAATAGATTTTTTTTCTTATTTTTTGGATTGTTGGGTTGTGGATTTTCTTCAATCTACCCCTTGCTATCTTGATTGTTACTCTGACCGCATAGTTAGGTGACAGAACCTTACCTTTATGCACAAGTCCTAACGTTGGCACCAGTAGCAAGTTGGTATAGACTGAGCTAGTTAAGGCTGTGATCTAGAAGGATGATCATGATCTTGGAAAGGATACAGATCATTTGAGATTTGCGAAAAGGCTGTTGAGCAAGAGGTAGAATTTCTTTATTGAAATGCGCTACAACACATTGTATAGCACACCAGCTTGGTGAAATGGATAAATCTCCAACCCGTAGAGTCTCCACAAGATTTTGAATAAAATTTATGCATCTTTTAAGCTCTTTTTTTAGCACATGAATAGAGCTCTTAAGTTTTTTAGCATGTGTCTCCAGATTGTTAATCTTCTAAATATCTTGAGCTCATTGGTCTTCAAGTTCTGCATTTTTTCTTTCTAGCTCTTGATTTGCTAACTTTAAAGCTGTCACTTCATTTTTGAACTATTGTGCATTATGATGATAAGCTTTAGCCTATTCTTTATAGATGATAAACTCTCTTTGAACCTAGCTAAGTTGTTCATCCTGCTAAAAAATAGCTTGTTTGCCCTTGTCATGTTGATTTCTAGCATCTGTTGAATATTGGGCCACTGAAGCCTTTGTTAGTACATCTTTAGAGCCCTACAATAGTTGCTAGAATGTGGCTTGGCCCTCCTAATCCACCTCCTCTCGATCCACCTGCTCTGGTTGTATGATCTAGCATTTTGTTTAGTAGGGTGTCAGGTTGGCATTGAGGATTAGTCAAAAGCTTGAATAGTTCTATATATCTAACATACATATCTTCCATGAGCTACTTGATTCGAGCCTCATAAGAATCCCCATCACAAGTTGTGAGCTTGAAGACCTTCGAATTTTGGCATCTATCTAATTTTTCAAGATCTAGAGTCTTGCTCGATCAGCTTTGGATGCAGCCTCATGTTGATTCATGGAAAAAAGATGTTTGGTTATCAGATGTTGACATTTTAACTTTGAGCTTGTGTACTTTTGTTGGAAATCTATAATTTCTTCATGTATCCTAGCTTTATCTACATTGGCCTACACTACATCCTCTTTGAGCACTTCTATTGTCTGCCTCAAGGTCAACTGTTCAACTTCTAAGGCTATTACCTTGTTTTGGATTACATACTTTTTTTCTTATTCTGCTCTAGATTTTGTTAGCTCAGCTTTGGACAAACTAAGCGCATTCTATAAAGCATTTCTTGGGTGATCAATGATGTAAATGCACTAGTTGCTTTGCATAGCTTGAAATGTATTTGTAGGTAGCTTGTAGCAAAATTGTATCCACCTCATCCAAAAAAGCTAGTGGATTTGAACTGCCACATTAAGAGTCTCCTCCGGAGTAGTCATAGCTAGTTCTTACCTCTTTAATCCTCTAGATTTCTTGATTGTCTCTATCTATGCCTACACTTTTTCTTCTAGCTTTTTCTCTAGGGTTTTCTCTTTGTCTTGAAACTTCTTCACTTTCTACTTAATGTGCAGTGTATCCTTTTCTCTTGAGGCAGCTGTAATCAGGTATGTACAGTGGGAGGTTAAGATCCCTTGATGAAGAAAGTGCAAATATATTCACCAATATTTATCTTTGAGTTTGAACCTATACTCTTAAGCTCTGCTTGTAGTTGATTAAACAAAATATGTGCCCATGTTAAAACAGGCTTGCCAACATATGCATATAGATATAAACCCAGTGTCCTCTTTGACATCATGTAAGTGACCTTGTGTGTGAGGATGAACATTTCAATGAGAAACCTAAAGTCTAAGCTATCTTAAGCTTCTTTATGATTGTTGAGTTTGTACTCCTTGTTGCTAGACCCTTTGGAACCAAAGTAGAACTCCATGCTCTCTTTTGTTGTTTGCTGATGGAACATCCATGGCTCCCTTCAATAGAAAATGTAAAACCTTGGCCAAATATTCATTTAGTGATTAGGTGAGATCCCTGTGTGGCCATCTTTACCACCCTGTTCTTTTGTACATTCGGGGGGATGATGGTCGAAGGGTTCAATGGGAGAGAAGAAAACTTTCATGGTGGCTCATAAGAGATGAGGATAGTCATGGTGTAAGTATGAAAAGCAACTAAGTAAGATTATTAAGACTAATCACATGATGATTAGCATAATGATGATAAAATAAGCTTATAATTTGCATTAGATGTAAGCCTCTTGTATAGACACAAGCCCCTGAATATCTCAATTTATCTAGATTCTCCACCACGAGTTCTTCTCATCTTTATCGGTGAATTTATTTGCCAAATTACTTGCTAGTAAGAGTGGCTTTTGACCATTGAACCATGTAGCCTTAGCCCCCCATGTCACTTTACATGATATTTTGGTGTATATTCTAATAACTACAGTAGCAACCCTACCTTTTGCAACTAGGTGTGATTAAAACTACTGTTGACATTATCTAGAACTATTGTAAACTTCTTGAGAATTCCACCATGGCTTTAGAGAGAGCTTGCAAATTGTGAGAGCTGTATGTGGGGTGAAAGAAAGAGCGATGAACTTTATGGAAGTGCTTGGCAAGTGTAAAATGTGTTTATGTGGGTACTTTTGTACCTAAAAAATGTCACGATAGTAGACGAGAAAATAGTCTAGGCACTGATTCATGAATCATGGATTTAAGGAGCACACAAAACGAGGTGATAGGTAGCTAAGAGATAAAGTGCATGCTACCCCACGATACAATACTAATGACAATAGATTTGCACATTACCCAATGCATACACACTACATGGATTCAAACACGTATCATGCAAGTGTGTGATTGAAATGCTATACATAGGCATCGGTTTTGGCAATTTACCAAAATAGGGTTTCAATCTAAACCCATTAAGTGGCTTTCAATCTAAACCCATTAAGTGGCTTTGATAGTTTCACACTATCTAGTGATGCCAGCTCAAATGTGCTCGTACCAAATTTCATAGATATCTTGTAAGGTCTAATCATCTCAGATGCGTATCCATTCTGGAATTGAAAAATAAAACTGAATCACCCACATCAAAAATCTTGAATTTTATATTCTAGTCCACAAAGAGCTTTTGACGCCTTTGGATGATGTCGACATTCTAGTTACTCTAAAGCTTCTCCCACAATGCTAGCTTTTGCTCCTAATGATGAGTGACTGATACCTTTGGAGAAAGTCTATGAGTTACTACTACCCAAAAATTGGGAATGATGAATTCCATTAGCACAACTACTTCTAGATCATACATTAATGAAAAAGGAATGTGACTTGTTGCCACTTTATAAGCTACTCAGAATGCCCATAGTACTAAATACAACTTCTGATCCCATTCTGCTCGATTTTGATTAACTATCTTCTTTAAGATTTTTTGCAACACTTTCTTTTTGGATTTAGCCTGACCATTTGCATGTGGATTATAAATTGTCATTTCTTTTGTGAATTATCAAGTGATACTCTGTGTGACCTCATTCAAGAAATGTCCACCTTGGTCATTGCTGAGACCAGTTCAATTGGACATTCAAATCTGGTCATTATTATCTCATACAAGAATTTTGTGATGTAGCCTTGTTATCTCTGAGAGTTGTGGCTTCAACCCACTTTACAGTAATTAGTAGCCCACAAGAAAGGTCCTAAAAAATCTAGTCCCCATGTTTGAAATGGTTCCAATGGAATAGATCGGATTATGCAGGATTCAATTGTCCTAATCGCGCTGGCAGAAGTCATAGGCTTTGGCAAACTGCTATAGGCATCTTTTAACTATGTGGGCCACCATAATCCTACCTAGAATATCTTCATGCCTATAATTTCTCCGAAAGAGTGTCCTTCACTGAAACCTTGATGCGCTTGTGTAATCACTGCAACTCTCACATGACATTGAACTCATCATCTTAAAATTTGATCCACCCCCATTTTATACAACTGGCTTGCTATAACTATAAAAGTTCTACCATAGAGTGCCAGCCTCTTTTGGTGATCTTTGGTCATTACCTTTGGAAATGCTCCATTTTCCAAGAACATCATCATTTCATCATACCACGTGTTTGGTGGAACATCCATAATACACAACTTAGCATTCAAAAATTGATTTGATACTCCATTTTGGTGATCTTTGGTCATTACCTTTGGAAATGCTCTAGTTTCCAAGAACATCATCATTTCATCATACCACGTGTTTGGTGGAACATCCATAATACACAACTTAGCATTCAAAAATTGATTTGATACTCCATTTGGTGGTTCTCTGGACTTTTTTGAGATAGAAAATCTGCAATTGCATGCTCACTTCCAAGCACGTGTTCTATGGTAAACTCAAACTCTTATGTGCGCTTTTGCCGCACAGGTCGTAGCTGGGGACTTGCCGGACACCGTATACGAGCCACGAATGGCTGCAAGCATTCAACCAGGGAAGGAAGCTCAGACAGAATGCAAAGGGTGTGTCACTCACCGCTCAACCGCCGCCTTGAAGGATTCCCGCGTCGCAGTGAAGAAGGAGCCATCGTCGCCGCTCTACCGCCTCTCCGCCGCCGTGCCACTACACAGTGCTCGATCACGCTCTCACTCTCTCTCTCTCTCTCACACACACGCAGGAGAAGGAAACCCAAGAGATAAGGCAAGAGCACTCTTGTATTCACAACACATGAGAATAAGGATTTTAGGGTTACATTTGACTCTTATAGGTGACTTGGCCATTCACACTTGGACGCCCATACATGGCCGGTCGACCCTAACCCTTATCCTACTGATATTCAAGGTGCGCCTCTCATCGGCGATAACCCAATCCCTTCATCCTTAACATATGGTGCCGACAAGCCCGGCCCATGACTCAGAATATTTAAATTAACGACGTAAAACATAGTACGTCTCAATGTCCGTCATAGGTTAACATGCCCCCCTTCCTGATGTAGATTCCGTCCTCGGAAGCTATGGTATGGTAAGCTCGAGAGGGTTGTTGTGGTAGACCGTCTGCAAAACAGGGAAGTAGAGTGAAGGTATGCTGGAATTCAAAAGATATAAAGTGTATAAATTCAAGCATGTTAGACCACAATGGATGTTGCTATGAGAACTTAGTTTAAGGGTCACATGAATGAGCTAGTGTAGCAAATTAACAGGAGTTTAAAATTATTGAAAGTAAATCAAGAGTAAGCAAGGTGTCAAAGGTTAATCAAGGTTTATAACTGGCCTAAGTCAAGGAAAATAACCAAGCTTAATAAATAAACACATGACCACACTGTGTCTACTCTAAGAACAAGTTAATACCACAAGCCTAGGGAAACAAGAAACATTAGAGTTACAGGAGCTTTTTGCCTTTTTTTTTTTGCACGTGACAATTTTTACACACAATGGCGACCTTCCTAAGGCAAAACTAACATCGATCCTGGTACCATGTTTAACACAAGGCATTATCCAGGAATCTATTAGCTCACTTTAGGCAAGGCTACCCCCTACCAACCAAGGCATCGGTCTGGAGTAGAATACTCCTCGCCTACCAAGTATCAATAAGGCGATAGGCCAACATTAAAGCACATCATAGACTTGTATTGCCATTTATTGTAGGATTTTTTTTTAAAATCTATTTCTTTTGATCTTCGCTCCTGAACTATAATTTGTCTTGCATCCTTTCGACAAAGGGGTAATAGCTATGTCCTAGAGGTCAACACACACATGGCCAGGTGTCAAACATTAAGATGGTTTGACCCTAGACCTAAGACAGTCGTATTCCAAGGTTAACTAAAGACGTCATGCTGCCTAGGAATATTTCTAATAAAGTTAAGCTCATTAATGATTTACACTAGCATGCAAGCAACTTCAAAAACTAAGTAGTACATTGACAATTTCCATGTGGTCATGCATTATAGTTTATGCAATTAATTGAACAGTAAAAACGAAAGAGAGTGGGTATGGAAGAATTATACCTGTAATTGGAGATCTCCTTGATTTGACGAGACAGCTTGCAATTTGATGTAGATATATTTTGATGAACGTTGCGGCAGTCTCAAGACTTGAAAGCGAACCCACCTCAAACTTTTCAACCTGTACAATCAACTAACAAGCACTATACCTCAAGAGGCACATCAGTGTGAAAATTTCAAGACTTGTTTAAGGAATCTAAACTAGAAAAAACTTGAAAACACTAACCTACCTACCAGTCATCACCACACTACTACTGAGGATACGGTACAAGGATGTTGTAGAGTCCTGGCTCTAGCCCTAAGGCTAAGCCTCTATCCGCATCATCCAAACAAATAAAGTCAACCTCAGTAGTGCCATGAGTTTCATCCGTCCATTCATCATTGTCAGATATTTTCTTTTCATTTTCCCATCCACATAAACTCATCAAAAATGTAACCATGCGAGGATAGTCATCTTGTGGAAAAGGAAAGCATTGGGCTATCGGGGATATGTCCTCTACGGAGTAGGGGTCAGTCATGGTCAATAGGCGAATTAGCCATTCTAATTCCTCAACATTTTCTTCTCTGGCTAGTACATCTATATGATCCTATTCAGTTTCAATTACAGGATAGCACATGTGGAATATCTGAGAAAGGTACAGATGATACCTCTCATCAAAGGTAGGAGTGGATGAGGTGTATGATGATCGTGCATCTGCCATATCTGCAAACACAGATATAGCATCAGTAGGTTTGTGACAGGTCAATCTAGTTCTTGATTGTATACGGATATTTCTCTTGTTTTTGTGCTCTTGCTCTTTTTATTGTTTTTTGTTTTTCTTTTCTTTGTTTTTTTTAAAAAAAATGTATAAAGCTATATATATACATCCCCTTGAATTTGGCAATTACATGGTCAGGGGAGAAGGTTAAGGAGGAAGCATTAGAATGTCGAGCGTGAGTACATGCTCCCCCTTTCCTTGGGTAGATCATATTATTTGCAATGATGTTGCAGCCTCTTGGAACCAATTTGTCCAGCGGGTCATAGGTTGTGATGTGGGCAGATAGCTTTTTATGACCCTTGTGGCCACATCCAATTGCAGAGATGGTAGTGTACGCTCCCATTGACGAATGGAGGAAATGGTTTCCGACGATACTATTACAAGGGGAGACGTAGACTCATCGGTTTTTTGTTGGGTGTTGACAAGAGTAGGTGTAGAGCATGTAGAAACTTCTATATGAGTGTGTGCCTGGCATGAGGAGCTAGAGGCTTCATGTGGCTCCCCCCTTCCTGAGCTAGGTGGTAATGATCGATATCGTTTGGGAATCCAAACTAACTCTGGAAGAAGTGGTGCGGAGCACTCTATTACCTTTCCCTTACCACGGTCTTGAATTGTCATTGGGGTGGCAACAATTGGTTTGCAAGGTTTTACAGGTGATGTAGAGGGATTCAACTTATGTTTAGGGACCCAAATCTGGTCATTCCCCTCGTAGTACCCTTGGGCTACTAATAATTTTTTAGGGATCCATCGCGATGTTACATTGCCCTTTCTCGGGTGGGTAGCTGCTTTCCTTTTACGAGGCTTCTTGGTGGCTGAACGAGATTGAGCAGGGGAAGTAGCTGTTAACGAAGCTTTGGGGACCCATTTGTATGTACTCTTTGGCATAGTAAGCGAAGCTTTAGGGACCACCTTGCCTGTTTCCACTCTTGGTGTTGAAGCGTTAGAGGGGTGGCCAACAATCGAAGATGGTTTTGCCACTGGACTTTGTGATTTTTCATTATCTAATATTTGAGTGGATGACTTAGGTGCGGGATTTTGAGCGGTCAGACCTAGTGTTGGTTCTTGCGTTGTGACTTGTCTGGTTGCCCAATCGATATTGCGCTTGGTGGCCATCATCCATTTGCGTCCTAAGATTACAGTCCCTTCCATGGTACCAGCAGGCATAACCAAAAAGCTTTGAATTATGGTTCCCTTGTCATAAGCAACCGGAGTGTGCAGAATTCCTGAGACAGGGGTTTTCTTCTTGTTGATTCCTTGAACTTGGATAGAACTCTTGGATAAAGGTGGTTTTCCCAGTTGACACCACACGCCATATGATAGCAAATTGTGTTGAGCTCCTGTATCCAATAATGCATTATACAGAGCACCTCCCCGTAAGGACTCTGTAACTCAATTGGGTATCTTAGAGGCGGGTCGGATTCCAGTGAATCCTCCTCTGCCTCCTCGAAAAATACTTGCGTAATTCCCAAGTTGGCTTCTCGTTGTCGCCTAGCACGCTGTTGACGTTCTTTGGCTTCGACTCTCGCTTGTATCTTTTTAAGCTCAGCTTGTTCTTTAGCTGCCTTCTTTTGATGGATTACATGTAACTCCTCCTGGCTCAGGGGGTCATAGTATCTTTTGAATTTACTCCCATTAAGGAATCCAATGGTTTCAACTCCGTCGAGAGTCTCCACTCTGATGGTACCTTGCGGGGTAATTTCACATACTCTATATGGTCCCTTACCAGCATATTTGAGCTTCTTCTTTTCGTTTCGCACTCCATACATCAGGACTTTATCCCCAACCTTGATGTCCTTGTCCTTTAGGTGGCGATCAAACCATTTTTTCCTTCTATCCTTCTCCACAAGGGCATTGTACACAGCCAATTGTCTTTCTTCATTTAGCCGCTCAAGGATATACAGACGCTCTGCTAAGGGATTACCATCCCAACCCTCTTGAGTAGCAACACGAAGACTTGGAATGACAAATTCCCACGGCATGACTGCTTCTTGGCCATATACCATTTTGAATGGTGTGCAATTAATAGCCACTTTGTATGCAGTACGATAGGCCCATAAAGTTGTCCTAAGCTTTAGATCCCAATCCGTGCGATGAGCTTCAACTGTCTTTGTCAAAACAAAGATTAATGTCTTGTTTGTACTCTCGGCTTGGCCATTCGCTTGCGGATAATAAGGAGTAGATTTATGATGGGATATCATGAAATTTGTTGTGAGCTCCTTAATCACTTCATTTATAAAATGCGTACCATTGTCGCTCACAAGTTCAAAAGGACAACCGAATCGTGTGATTATATTTTCAAAGAGGAACTTGGCTGTTGTCCTTGCATCTACCTTACGTGTCGCTTTCGCTTCAGCCCATTTGGTCATATAGTCAGTGGCCACAATAATATAGCGAGATTGTGTGTTTTGGGCCGCTGGGCTAATCGGACCTACAAAGTCTAAACCCCACTTTTCAAATGGTTGGTTTACTTTGATTGGATGTAGGGGCATCTGATCTTTCCTCTGGGGTTTCTTGTATCGTTGGCATTCATCGCAACCCTTCACAAAGAGTGATGCATCTTGGAACATAGTGGGCCACCAATACCCTGATTGTAAGATCTTTCGCGTAGTTAAGTCGCCTGAGAAGTGACCACCGGCTATGCCCATATGTCCCTCTTGCAAAATGTATAGATACTCATCCTCTCGGGCACAACGCCTAAGAACGTCATCCTTTCCTCGTTTATAAAGAGTCCCAGCTATCAGGCAATAGGGTTCGCATTCTTTGATTAGCTTTCGAGCTAGATCTTTATGAAGCTCCTTGGGTGGAAAGCCATTAACCAAAAAGTTAATAATCTTCTCACTCCATTCAGGCATTGTCTCCACCATGAACAGGGAAGTGTCCGGTAAGTCATCATCAACCCCCGTAGGAGCCTCACCATTAGGTATGCGAGACAAATGATCAGCCATAATATGTTTTTTGCCAGGTCTCACAACAACAGTGAAATCAAACTCAAGAAGAATCAATAGCCATCGTGTGATTCTTCTTGTGGAGCATGGTTTGTTTACCAGATATAACAATGCTTGATGATCCACATAGAAAACAAACTTGGTGGCAAGGAGGTAATAACGAAATTTCCTTACTGCATATATCATTGCCAACCCTTCTCGCTCCGTAGTGGTGTCGTTCATCTCAGCATCGTTCAACTGGCGACTGGCAAAGCTAATGGGGTAGTCTAGCTTGTGTTCTCCAGGTTGAGTTAACACACACCCAATAGCAAAGTTTGATGCATCAATATGCACATGGAAGAGTAAATCCCAGTTAGGCATTCTCAAGATTGGAGCACTCGCCAAGGCTTTCTTTAATAGCTCATAGGCACGGTCACATTATTCGGTCCAAATAAACTCGATGAGAAGCTTATACAATGGTCGAGCTATCTCGGCGAAGAAGAGAATAAACCTTCGATAATAACCAACGTGGCCCATAAAGCGTTGGACTCCCTTGTAGGTGGGTGGTGGCAATTCCAGAATGACCTTGATTTTACTCTCGTCCGTGGAAATCCCATTTTTGGACACTATATGCCCTAAGATAACTCCGTGTTTAACCCAGAATTGGCATTTGAAAGGATTCAATGAGATGCGATATAATCTACACCTTTCAAATATTTTTCGTAAACACATCAAGTGCTCATCCCAAGAGGAATGAACACAAAGATCATCTAAGAAAGCTTCACAGAAGTCCCTTAGATATTCCTTAAAGGCCGTGTTTATCAATCGTTGGAATGTTGCAGGTGCATTGGTCAAGCCAAAGGCCATGACGCGAAAGGCAAACACTCCAAACTCCGTGATAAATGCTGTTTTAGCTTGGTCCTCGACTGCAATTGTGATCTGATTGTAACCTGAGTACCCATCTAAAAAGCTATATGCCTCCTTGCCTGCCACTCTTTCAAGCACATGTTCAGAATATGGCAAGGGGTAATGATCCCTTCTGGTGGCTGCATTAACCTTTTTGAGGTCAACGCAGACTCTGAGTTTCTCATTCTTTTTTGGTACGATGACTATCGGAGAAACCCATTCTGAGTGCTCAATAGGATATATGAATCCACATTTTACAAGCTTTTCAATTTCCTCTTGTACAATCTTTGCGTACTTAGGATTCATTGGGTAGGGACGTTGCTGGACTAGTTTAGCAGTGCTAATCATTGGAATCATGTGTTGCACCACCGAGGGTGGAACACCCTTCATATCATGATATGTCCAAGCAAATATGTCCTTGAATTCTTTGAGAAGCTTCGTAAGTGCAGCTTCTTTCGCCTTGGTGAGGTCTTGAGCAATAAAAACTGGTTTAGACTCCTCACCCGGATCTGCTAAGTCTATCTCCTTAACTACCGTAGGGCCATCGTAGACACCGCTACTACCATTGGTAGGCGTTCGTTGGGCTTTTGTGTAGACCACTTTACGTTCCCCTGTGGTAAATGATTTGAAATGCTCGGGTGCAGGGTGTAAGTCTACTGGTTCTTGTTGTGCCAGGCTTTTTTCTTTCAATTCCGCTTCCTTTTGCTGCTGAGCCAACTCTTGGTTTTGCCGCCTCCTTGCAGTACGACTTAGTTTCGGCTTCTGTTCGATCTCTAATTGGGCAACGTCATGAGGTTGCGGAATACACCACATGACACTTTGGAGATATTGTCCCCAATTATCTGCTATCTTCCGATGAGCGTCAATGGCTCCTACATAACTAAGCCATTCTGCAGTGGATCTCTCTTTGTTTATTGCAGTGCGTACATTAGCTCGATAGCGTTGGCGCTTATGTCTCGTTTTCTTCTTACCAAGTTTTTGATTTTTGTTTCTATCAGATTCGGACTCACTTGGTCGATCTTCACTTTCGGATGAACTGCAGGAGGTCACTGTCCTAGGCCTTGAGCACCTTGCTTCCACATTTGGGTGAATATTTGATTCATTTTCCCCATCAGGCTCAGGGTCAGTTTCTTCTTGAGATTCATACTCAGAGTTGCATTGGTCAGAGTCTTCGCTACTTTCAGTGTCGGTGGAGTTTGCCACTTTCTCGCCATCAGGGGTCAAGTGCATAACACCTATCATGTTTATTGGCACTAACGGTGGCATATCTTGCCCCTCAGCAGGTGTTACCCAGCTTGTGCCTCTATTCCCCCATGTGTCTATGGTTGCCGCTAGGTGTACCCAATCCACGTTATCCGACTCAGTCATACCCGGTAGGACATCCATATAAGGAGAATCTTTCCCATCATCAGTCTCTTTTTTGCATGTATAGCAATACCTTAATGGGGCGGAGTGAATAGTGGTATCCGATCGATTATCAATGATAACCTTGCTTCCTAAAGGATGTGCACGACCATTCTCAAGATCAACTCGAATGACAGAGTCCTAGAATTGTAGATAGACATGGTTTTTCGACCAATCATGCACCATTTGTGCTTCCCTCATGAAAGGACGTCCTAAGATCATTTGATATGACATAGGATGCTTGGAGAAATCCATTACAATGAAGGTATGTCGTACCTTGTATCCCAGAACCTTGATCTTAAGGTCCCTTAACATTCCAATAGGTTTAGCAATAGTTCCGTTTGCCATCTTAACCACTATGTTTGTGACTTCGAGGTGAGGTCTCCCCATAGATTCCCAACAGTTTTTAGTCACAATGCTCACTCCAGCACCACCATCAAGGATTCCCTTTAGAGTTAATCCCTTGGTAGTAATGGGGAGGGTGGCATTAGATTCATCACCTTCAAAGTACTGTCCCAACTTGTTCACAGGTATTTCAACAACCGAATCCTCATTTGGGTTGGGTTGTAGATTCCAATGTTCTCCTTCATCTTGAAGCGTGTCGGGTCTATCCATATTTGCAAATTGTGGTAGCCCCGCCTTTAGTTCTCCATTGAGAAATGCCCGAAGAGCTAAGAATAGCTCAGGATCTCCGTATAATTTGGATATGATCGTGGTTCTGATTTCAGAGGACATGAAATCCATTAGCTTGGACACATTCAACGGTACTTTTCGAGACATTGCCCCTTGACTAGGGACTGGTGAAGATGAAATCACTTCCTCTTCGATGGGGTCAGGCATTCCCCCACTAAACATTCTTTCAAGCAAAAAGGGTGTTTGCCCACTTCCTGATGTCCTATCCTCACTTTCTTCCCGAATGATACTAGGAATAGCTAACGGTTTATGGTTCCGGTGAGGCTGAACTTGCGTAGGAAACACTGTGTCTGGAATTTTGATTTTTTTCGGGTTTGGCTCCAGTTCTCTTTGTGTTTCTTCCACCAAACCCCTTAAGTGTTGCACTTGTTCAATCTCCTCAACTGGGTTTGGGTAAGTTCCAATCTTTTTCTTGAGGGTTTTGGCCCACGTGGCTTGTCTTGGGGAGTCTCAGTCAGTTTGGGTGGTCGAGAGGGAATTAACTGACTTGGTTGTGGGGCCGAGGAAGTTCCCTTCTGTTTCCCCTTATTTATGTACTTGCTTGATTCTCCTTCGTTGAGCTCCCGAGTGGGTTCCTCCCTTAAGGTAGTGGCTTTGGTCCCCATGGTTTCTATTGAATCAGAATCATCTTCAGGATCATTCATATACACGGGGTCGTCTCCTGTCCCTATGTTAGTCTTTGAACTGGGCTTGGAGCTCGTGGCATTAAGCGATCTCTTTCGTCGTGTTTTCTTTTTCTTTGCCTGAGCGATTGATGTAGTATCCCTCTCTTCAAGAATGTAGTTTTGATTTTGAAGCATTGACCGTGTAACTACATTCGCGGGTACAACGGGTGTGGTTCCTCGTGCTTGTTCTTAACCACACATACTAAAGGGGCCTACAAGTCTTTAAAACATAAATTAGTCTCAACATCTCCTTGTTATAAGTGCAACTTTAAACTTCTTAACCTTGAATATTCCACAAGATTTCCATCCCATTATAGTATCTACTGTATCATCACACTAATAACATGAATGTATCATACTAAATTATAAGTACGATACTACATTATTATTACACTAATAGGGGCATACAACGAGTGAAAAAAGATATTCAATTAATTAATTGAGGGAACTTAATTATATAATTTATTAAGGTTTGACCTTAGGATTAAACCTTACGCAATTAATTTTTTTTTCTAACGGTTGCAACTACTCGCCCACAATAGAGGCGCGATCTTCCTCTTCCCGCTTGTGTTGACCAGACGTTCGCCGGAGAAGGTGGAGAGGACTGAGGAAGCGGTGTGCTGGGCGGCACAGCGCGGTGGAAGCGTACTGCCGAGCAGCAGAGGTGAGTCTGGCGGAGTACACAAGGCTGATGAGCATCGCCAAGTCGGCTCAGAACATGACGGAGACAGTCACAGACTCTGCGGCGGCCGACTCCTCCAAGGAGTACATGAGCCACAAGATGAAGATCTCGGTGGATCCCCACATCGCCCTCAAGGCCACGCAGTCCGCCCTCTACACCAAGGAGAAGTTCAGCAACGTCGCTACCTATATCAAGGTGGTTTCGGCACCTAACATCATGCCCATATTGACGTGCATTTGTTGGCTCTCTCCATGCACTACTACTAACCACAGGGCCTTAATACCTCTTTTGCAGAGAAGCTCCCTGGCCACGGCCATGTCTTTCAAACGCGGCTCCACGTCCAAACCGCTGGAATTTGGCTGCCCTGGCGCACCGGCATCAACATGAGCGCACATCCGTCATACCCCTCGTCGTAGTGTGAATAGCGACGGCTTCCACATTTTAATGTATGTAGTAATTTTATTAATTTGTTTGATAATCCAATCTTTTTTTATTAATATGCATTTAATTCTATGCTAATCAGCCTTGATATCTGCGTAGATTAGTATGATAGGTGACGTTGAGTATAATGACTATGATAGGCTTCCTCCATTTGCCAGCCTCAAAATCCATTCGAGATTAATATGATAATCATGTTCATTAGTATTAATCCTTTGTGGTTCTCATTAGTTAGAGTGCCCAAAACATCGTGGATTAGTATGTTTTACAAACATTTAATCAATATTTTTTTTTAAAGATTGAAAGTTCAAAGGCCAGTCTCAAAATCCATTCGAGATTAGTATGATAATCACGTTCATTAGTATTAATCGTATGTGGCTCTTCATTAATATATTCCTTTATTCCAAAAAAAGAATATTGGTATTGTAATCACTTGAAAGATCAATAAATGACAATTTTATTATGTTTTTCTCAAATGTGAATCCATAGGAATTTTTGTCATGAAAAATAAAAAATATCTATGGTTTTCTTTTTGTCGTTCTCTTTTTAAAAGTAGAGTTATAATTTTATCCGAACAGTAGTAATATGCCAAAAGATAACACTAATAACCCAAATGTTTCTATTTCAACACTTCATTGAGCCATAAAAATGATTTTAACTAGAATAATTTCTCATCCTTGTTTTAAGTACGTATAGACGGTTGAGATCCCTGGCCCCTCTGCGCGGCCTCCTCCGAGATGCTGGTAGCGGAAGTAGCAACCTCTCGCGCAAGGCAGGGATTCCCACTCGGGGCCTCGCCCATGAATGTCCGGACAAGAGACTAATCCGGCGGTTCCTCTGAAACCGAGACCGGAAAAACTTCCCTTGCCCGGAAGGCACGGGCGATTCCACCAAGAAAATCATCTAAGGGAAGATTTATCTAACGGGTCAAGGCCTTAACTATCCTTTCCTAATCCGACCAAATCCAGAAGAGACTTGCACTTGGTTCATAGAAATCATCGCTTTTCCCCCCTTAAGCGAGGCATAGCTGCCGCGCCTGATTCTTTCCCACAGAACAAGAATCTTCCTGGGACTTATTCTAATCAACGCAACTTGAACGTATCTAACTGTATCGCAAGAATCCATCAATCCAGCCTAACCCTAACCGGCCCATGGGTTAGCCAACCGCCCAACCATTGTATTGGTGGGATCCCTTTATTTAAAAATTTGGTCGAGTTTTATCCCGGGTACTAGGGAAAAGAGTTCCCAGGCCCCCTAGCTGGCACTCATGCAAAATATAATTTAGACACACCACTTACGCACCCAATATGAAATTGCAAAAATACAATTTAGACACACCACTTACGCACCCAATATGAAATTGCTTTTTACATATTTAGCTGTCTTTAAAGAAGACTTGAAATGAAACCATAGTATTTTGAATCATAATCCTCCAAAATATCCAGTCCATTGTTTTACAATCAAAATATCATCCGAACTCTCCGTTGAAGACCAGCTAGTCAACCAAAATGAGATCCAAATTCAAGTTCCAGTTCACATAGATAATTCCTTATTAGTCCATCCATATCCTCCTTGACATATGCATGGGTGTCCGAGCAACCACGAGCCCGTGCATCCCTGGTTAGAACCCTCTAGGATCCTCCTTAGGTGTCCTAGCCTTTCACTCAAGGACCGCTTTGTCGGTCCTCGCCCATCGTACTGGAAGCGTACCCTTTTTACCATACCGACGCTGGTCAAGACCTTGGCACGCTTTGCCCGAGCGACATCCTTTGATGACTCCTCACTAGCTGTTGCAATGCAATTGTGCTTAGTTTAAACCATAGGCCAAATGCTTCCTCCATCCTTGTGGTGTAAGATAGTCCTTTTCAGAAAACAGAGTTTCTATGCAAGTAAGAATTTCCTGTTTGAGTTTGATTCCACTAAACCCTTTTTCTCAAAATCCAGACTTTCTTAATGAAAATCATGAATCTTATATCAAGGTAATCCACCCATCAATTTCAATGAATTTCCAACTTATTTCTCGATGATTTCGAGTCTAAGGAAAACTTCTCTAAATCAGCCCCGGTAATCCATTCTTCGTACTGAAGAAATGGGAATGGTCACAAGTTTTTGCTTAATTTCTGATTCAAGAGATGGGTAAGCATCTTACTGGCCCACCATTCTCATGTGGTCGTGGTCTAATCCTGAATTTCTCGGATTCATTCCTAAGGATTTCTCTTCTATTTATTTGATAAATTAACGGTGATTTCCAATCGTAAGGGTAAAATCCAAAATTATGAAAATTTATTCTTTCTTGGCCAGAATAGAATTTTAAATAGTTCTATTCAAGAATAATGGAATTTTATAAAAATAACTCTTTTTCCAAATAATATATTTGTGAATATGCATACATCATTTTATTGATTTATTCGCATAAAAATATCTTAAAATATTCTTTTCTTCATTTTGATCCTCAATATCAATATACCATAATTTTCTACATGAAATTATGGTGAAAACTTCTCTTTTAATACCAAATTTAATTTATGCATTTTCCTACTTAAAGTACGATGAAAATTTCTCTTTTAAATAAATTAAAATATCCATATTTTGAAATATGCCAAAAATTCTTCTTTTAATCTTTAAAATATTTGTATCTAGAATATTGTGGGAATTTCTCTTTCTGCATCTAAATTTATGCATGGAAAAATAAATATAACAAAAATTCCTCTTTTAACTAAATAAAAATATCCATATTTTGAATATGCCAAAAATTCTTCTTTTAATCTTTAAAATATTTGTATCTAGAATAGTGTGGGAATTCCTCTTTTTGCATCTAAATTTATGCATGAAAAAATAAATATAACAAAAATTCCTCTTTTAAATAAATAAATATCCATATTTTAAAATATGCCAAAAATTCTTCTTTTAATCTTTAAAATATTTGTATCTAGAATATTGTGGGAATTCCTCTTTTTGCATCTAAATTTATGCATAAAAATAAGATTTTTCTTTTTTTTGAAATTGTTTGCCATAACTTCGCTACAATTACTGAGAATGTTAATTTTTTAACTTAAATGAAGACACATAATTGAAATGTGATAGGAACTCCTCTTTTAAGATAAAATTTCATTTTATGCATTGATAACATAATTAATCCTCTTGATTTAAAACATCCATTCATCATTTCTATAGGAGAATTCTTATAAAATGTTAGCATAACACTCTTTCAACTTTAAAATGAGTTTGTAGGATTTTTCTAAATCATAAACAAGTTTAAAGAATTTAGTCATCATTTTTAACTAGATTAAAATCATAAAAATACCTAATCTTTTCTCTAGCTTGTCAAGCCTAGAGTTTTGTTTAAGATAATGAGTTTATCATTAAGAACCATCCTTCTAACAAGGATCTAACCATAAAGATGATTAATCTTTTCAAAAAGAGATATTTACTAATTAAGCACAAAGATTAGTTTTAAACCATTTAAGCATTATGAATCATTAAGAAAACTTGATTTCAAGAAAAAACCATTTAATTGAAAGCTTCCCAAGCATTAGAGGGGTTGGGAAGAAGAAAGTCATTGAGAAAGATAGAAAAACCATTGAATTAAGGCTTACCTTTGATTTTGGCTTGATTCTTTTAGCTTACCTTTGATTTTGGCTTGATTCTTTTGGAGAGAGAAGTGAAGCCCACAAAAAAGCAAGGTTTGGCCACTAAGTTGGGGAGGGTAATCTCCAATAGAGGATGGAGAATTGAGAAGCTCCAAAGCTCCCAAAAGTAGAGGCAAAATAGAGGGATAATAGAATTACACTAAAATGAAGATAATACTGACATGTAATTACTCAAAGATGAAAATACAAAGGAATGAGAGTCTATTTATAGGTGAGGGAGTCCACTAACCAAGTCTAACTGAGTTTTAGAGGCTTCCAGCTTCAGTTTGATCCAGTTTGGACAAGATTTGGACCAGTTTGGCTCCCTTTTTGATCCAGTTTGCATGAGGAGAGAGGAGAGGTAAAAAATATCTCATTTTTTTGAATTAAAAATGCCAAGTAATGATGAGAAAAAGGCACTACTTCATGGGGCCTCTCCCTCCTTACTGAGATGTCAAAAATTGATTTTTTTAGTAATAAACCTTAATTTTTAACTAATGAGTCTAGTACTCAGTCAACTCTTTATCTTATGTGAGCATTTACTCATTTTTGGGGTATTTTCTTTTATTCTTTGCATTTTTGTCATCCCAACACTTGGATTAATCCTATTGGCCCTTTAGAACCTTATTTGGACCTTAATCAAATTTTTTTGAAAATGTGGACCCTCAGGCTAAGGCCTTTAATACACATATTCAATTAATTTCAAATGCACATTGGAAAATTCTTTTTGATTTTTTTTTCAGGGGAATTAATCTTAGATATTAGGAGAAACTTTGTATCTAGAAATATCTCAATTTTTAATTATCTCTCTCTAGAATATTTTCTCTCTCTAGGCCAAAACAAGGAAAAACATTATTTTCTTGCATTCGGAAATAGGGGATGATTACAGGGGATTGAGGTGAGAGCTCATACATCTTTTAGGGCTGAGGAGGACTCTTACAAGATGAATATTTGTATTGAAAGTGTAGTGTGTTTTAGTAAATTATTTAAGTTTTATTCAAAGTAAAAGAATTATAAGATACTTGCCAAATGATGACTATGGAGAACTATGTTTTGTAAGGTTTTTTAGTAGTTGATATTTTATTTCAACTACTATCTTGTGTTGAGAGTTTCCCCAAAAGGAATTTCTTTAAGACATTTTAATAAAAATACATATACATATATTCATTATAAAAAATAAATATACATACATTTTTTTATGACAATAACCCTTCCTCACTGTACTTATAAGTAACTATCCCACAAAATACTTAACTTCAATAAGGTGAAGTGGCCTCATGAACCATTTAACAAAAATAGACAATAACCCTTCCTCACTGTACTTATAAAAGTAATTATCCCACCAAATACTTAACTGCACTACTAATCCCTTGGCATACAAATTTCTCCAAGTATCCTTAGCTTAATGCTACAACCACCAAGATATATGTAAAACCAGTCTAAATATTTAATAAAGAGCTTGATTCAAGACCACACCTTAAAAATCATGAAATGCATATTATTGTGCTCTAGACTTAACAAAAGAATCTCCATTATCTAAATATTATTTTGTATTTAATGGAGAGCTTAATTCAAGACTACACATTAGAAGAGTGCTTGATTCAAGATCACACCTTAAAAATTATGAAGCTCATATTATTGTGCTCTAGACTTAACAAAAGAAATGCCACTCTCTCTCTCTCTCTCTCTCTCTCTCTCTCTCTCTCTCTCTCATTCCTCCATTTTTGTTTGTTATGTAACATGCTTACTTGGTAAATGTATCTTTCCAATTGACATTAAGAGAAAAGTTTAAGGTAAAAAATCCCATTTATAATAGCTTCAACATCATCAAGTTATGTTTCCCAATTTTTTTCACCAATCTCCAATGCTGAGATTATTGTGGTTCCAAAATTCAATAGTTACCTTACCCAATTGTCCATATTCGTCATCCCTCAATCCCAACCCCATTCACTCATTATACTCCACTAACCAATCTAACCTCATAAAACTTATTCACTCTCACTTACTTTATCACCTCTCTCTTACACTCTCTCTCTTACACTACACCTCTCTTGACCACAACTTGGTGTTCCCCCACTAAGTTATACAACACTACACCTCTCTTGACCACAGCTTTTGGTGTTCCCCCACTAACTTCTACAACCAAATAAGTCTGCACTCCATCACCCATCATTATCATGCATAACCCACCTAATTCTCTATCTCAATGTCATTGATCTCTTTAAAGAGAAACTACCACATAGCAAATTTTTGGATGAGTTATTGCGCCACCTTTCATTGGAAGCAAATTAATTACATTTTCAAATTTTGGGCAAAAATAATCTCTACATGGTATCCTTCAATTTTGTACACCTGATTAGAATATAGCCTGATGTCACTAGGGTATGCCCAAGAATGTCCTTATGTGAGCTTTTTTGCATAGATCTTTAGAATGGAGTCCACCGGCATGTCACTAGGGTATGCCCAAGAATGTGCCTAGGCCAACATTTTTGCTTGTTTTGATGTTAGAAGAGTAAAGAGTGAGAAGGTTGCCTAGGCTAGCATTTTTAGTTGTTGATGGTAGAAGAATACGGAGTTAGAGGTTTCCTAGGTTGGCATTTTTAGTTGTAGATTAACCATGAGAGAGATATGTTCTTCCTCTTAACCACCACAATATTTTGCTGAGGTGTGTAAGACATTGTGCATTGATGTTTTATGCCTCTTTCAGCCATATATGCATGAAACTCCTTTGATATATACTCCCTCTCTTGATTTGTATGAAGGGTACCAACTTCACATGCACACACACATTTTTAGTCATAGAAATAAAGTATCTAAAGCATGTAAAACATGTGACTTTGCTTTTAAAATAGATACACCCAAGTGTGCCTAAAGTAGTCATTCATAAAGTAGGGATATCTCTTGATCAATGATGTCCTTATAAGACTATATATGTCACTATTTATAATCTATAATTTATGGATAGACCTTAACGATCCATCTTTTGGGAATGATTCCCGTTGCATCTTGCCCAAAATGCACTCCTCATATACATGTTTGACAAGGGCCTCAAACTTTGGCAACTTTGACACTATCTCTTGCCTTTTAAGGAACAAAAAACTACTAAAATTCAAGTGACCAAAGCGAGCATGCCATAGATTTGTGTCACTCATAGCACATGTGGTAATAACTGAACAAGCTTTATGCGCCAATCTCTCAAACTTATCCAACTTGTAAAGCCCTGGCTTAGAGTACCAGATACCACATTGATGTCTCCACCATCACTTTGGTCATGAATTGTACACCTATCATCAACAACTACCCCCTAGTCCTACCCTAGCAATGGTAGAGACTAACATCAAGTTCGTTTTAATTCCTGGCATAAATAAGAATCCTGAGGGAGTGAGACTCCTTCAGTGAGCACAACCTTGCCAACGTCTTTCACTAGATATGAGGAGTTGTTTGCACATGTGGTGATTGTGCCTCTTTTGAGAAGTAGACTTGAGGGAGAAAAACAAATCACACTGAGAAGTAATGTGCTTGTCAATTCTTGTTAGAACCATCATTAGAAGACATGTTGATATGTCATTTACATGCATACATCATGGACATAAGGCCATAACTGTGGTGCACATTGAATCCCCAATCCTCCTATGCATAGTTTGTTGACTCCTTGATGAATTAGGCAAAGCTTACTTGCCTCTTTCTTCTTCTCCTTCTCTAGTATATCCCATCACTATAGTGGACCGGATGGCTAACCCATGGGACCGTGGACTGATGGATCCCTAAATTGAGACTCAATTTAGTTCTGGTTCGATAGATGAAGTAAATCCCAAACAAAAATTGTTCTATGGAAAAGAATCAATGGCTGTGCCTCTCAATGAGGAAAAAAGCATTGGTCTCTATGATCCAAGTACAATCTTTTCCCTGATCTGACTATGGGACTTACGGGTTCGGTCAGATCAGTTCAATTAGTTAAGGCTTTTGACTACGTTAGAGAAAAGTTATCCTGGAGGAATTGCCTGTGCTTTCTAGGCAAGGAAAGATTTTTCGGGTTTGGTTTTGGAAGAACCAATGGATTAGTCTCTTGTTCGGATATCTTTGGGCGAGGCCCCGAGTTGGGACCCTGCCCTGTGTAAGAAGTGCTAATGCAGCTCCTAGCACCACTGAATTCGTTGCACAGTGGGGATATGTGGTTGATATGATTTTAAATTCTCGTTGAGAACTGATTAGTTGATTTGGATTTTGATTGAAAAATGAAGATTCTTGAATTTTGGTTGAAATGTAATAAACTAAGCAAAACCACAATGAGGATGAATGGGACGAGTCCCTGTGATGATGTTTGTAGCTGGAATGACGTTAATGACTTCAGCAAATCACTATGAGATTAGTGGATTGTGCTGGCAGATTGCTTGCTGCTATTAACACTTGACCCAGTGGATCAAGTTAAGGGATGTCAAATTAAAAATCTATATAATTGAAAATTTCCATGAGGGACTGTTTAGATAGAAATTTCGGTCTAATGGACCATTATTGTGATAAGGATTGAATGTTACGATCTGAGTGAATTATTATCGGATGGGGATCTTTATCCAATGATTCTATTGGGTTCACCAGACTATAAGGAACCCCAGAATCAGTTGGATCTTAAGGAAAAGAGCTCCTCTAATTTTGCGAGATGAGGACATCTCGCATTTTTTAAGTGGGGTAGGATGTAAGATTCCTCCCTCCGGCTTTATGAGGTGTGTAGGTGTAAGAACCTTCCCTTCTGATCTTATAATTATTCCCCTCTCTGAAATAAAAGAAAGATCTTGTTTTACCTTGTTTTGGCCTAGAGAGAGAAAATGTCTAGAGGGAGGTAATTCAAAATTGAGATATTTTTAGATATAAAAATCCTCCTAGTGTCTAAAATGGTTTCCCCTGAAACAGATATTCAAAAAGAAATTTCCAATGTGCAATTGGAATAAATTGAAATCATGTAAAAAGAACCTTAGCCTAAGGGTCCAGATTTTCTAAAATTTTTGAATTCAGGTTCCTATGGACCAATTAGATTAATCCAAATGCAGGGAGGAGATAAATGAAAAATAAAAGAAAATCCCCCAAAAATGAGTAAATGCTCACATAAGATGAAGAGATGACTAAGGGAAAATCCCCCAAAAATGAGTAAATGCTCACATAAGATGAAGAGTTGACTAAGGACAAGGTTATTAGTGAAAAAAGAAGAGATATTTAGAAGAAATGATGCATTTTTGACACCTCAGTGTGGGGAATTCCCCTCATGAAGGAGGCACCTATTTCACATGTGTGGTTGAGTTTTAAACTCACAAATAATGAGATATTTTCATCTCTCCTCTCTCCTACTTCAACTAGATCCAAAAAGTAAGCTAAACTGACCTAAAAATGGTCAAAAATTGACCAAATTGATTGGGAAAATCTATAATTAGTTTGTTTGGTTAGAGGCTCACTTTTTCCTAAAAATAAAGCCTCCCCCTTTTTAAATGGTTAATAGTGTTCTATGCACTGTTACTCTACTCCTCCCCAGAGCCAAAAACAGTGAATTCATTGATAATTCATTTGTTTTTGACCATTTCCTCTTCAAAAGAATTGGTGGCCACTCTTGTTGCAAACAAAAGTAGATCCCTCAAACCATCAAGCCGCCAAAGGAAAGCTCACAAAACTCCTAGTAAGTTAGAAATTCTACTTTTTCTTATTATATTTTATGGTTTTCTGATTTTTGCTTTCTTTAAAATGAAAATGGATGTTATGCCTTGTTAGAAAGGCTTTCCCCCTTCTCTTCATTATTGAATTCAGCCTTTCTTTATCCTAGATGTGTAATCAAATTGATGGAATTAAACTTTTTATATTGTTTACTCTTAATAATAAAGTGTAAATTGATTAGATTAGAATGATTTAAATCATCTTTAGAGTGAAAAATTTGAAAAATGGTCAGCCATACAAAGGAGGTTATGGCAAAATTTTCTTAAATTTGGTGAAGTAATTTTTATCTTTTTATTATTTAGAAAGAGTAATCCCCACCGTTTGTGTATTCTAAAAGCGTTATTTTTATTCTATGCATAGAACAATGCATATTAGAAATATTTTTATTATAAAAATGTTATTTTCATTAGAATTAATTTCTATGCATAGAAAGATGCATATTGGGAATATTTTGATTATAAAAGTGTTACTTTCATTAAAATTGATTTTTATGCATAAATAGATGCATAAAAGATTTTTTTAATTATAAAAGCGTTACTTTCATCAAATTTTAATTTTATGCATAGAAAGATGCATAAAGAAATTTATTTTTATTTCAAAAGAGTTACTCTCATCAATTTTGATTTTATGCATAGAAAGATGCATAAAGCATTTTTTTTTAAATTTCAAAAGAGTTATTCTCATCAATTTTGATTTTATGCATAGAAAGATGCATAAAGAAATTTATTTTTATTTCAAAAGAGTTACTCTCATTAAAATGGAATTTATGCATAGAAAGATGCATAAAAGATTTATTTTTATTTCGAAAGTGTTATTCTCCTTAAAGTTAAATTTATGCATAAACGGATTTTTATAAAAGTGTTATTTTCCACTGAAGTTATGCTTATGCATAAATAGATGCGTAAAGAATCTTTATATCAAAAATAATAATTCTCTTACATTTTATAAATAGGATGTGAATCGAGACGTGAATGAATGATAAGGGATATGATGTCATGTGAATCAGGATATAAATGAATGATATAAGATGTGAATGAATGTGTTAGCATGTGAATCGGGATGTGAATGAATGATATAGGATGTGAATGAATGTGATAGCATGTGAATCAGGATGTGAATGAATGATAAGGGATGTGAATGGATGTGATGTCATGTGAATCAGCATGTAAATGAATGATATAGGATGTGAATGAATGTGTTAGCATGTGAATCGAGATGTGAATGAATGATATAAGATGTGAATGAATGTGATAGCATGTGAATTGGGATGTGAATGAATGATAAGGGATGTGATATCATGTGAATCAGGATATAAATGAATGATATAGGATATGAATGAATGTGTTCACATGCAAATCGGGATGTGAATGAATAGATGAGATGTGATATCATGTGAATCAGGATGTAAATGAATGATATAGGATGTGAATGAATGTGTTAGCATGTGAATCGAGATGTGAATGAATAATATAGGATGTGAATGAACGTGTTAGCATTTGAATCGAGATGTGAATGAATGATATAGGATGTGAATGAATGTGTTAGCATGTGAATAAATGATATAGGATGTGAATGAATGTGATAGCATGTGAATAAGGATGTGAATGAATGATAAGGGATGCGAATGGATGTGATGTGATTTGAATCGGGATGTGAATGAACGATAAGGGACGTGAATGAATGTGTTAGCATGTGAATAGGGATGTGAATGAATGAGATGTGATGTGAAATGGATGTGATAAGATGCGATGTAAACTGGATAGATGTTAATGTATGTGAAGTGATGAGATGTATGGGTAGATGCAAGTGGATGAGATCTGATGAGGATAAATGAGGAAATAAGTGATGAGATAGAAAAAGATGTGATTAGATGAGAATGTGAATACTTATGAAATGAATGTGGATAAATGAGGAAATAAGTGATGAGATAGAAAAAGATGTGATTAGATGAGAATGGGAATACTTATGAAATGAATGTGGATTGATGTGTGGGTAATGTGGATTGACATGAATGGATGCAAGTGGATGAGATCTGATGAGGATAAATGAGGAAATAAGTGATGAGATAGAAAAAGATGTGATTAGATGAGAATGGGAATACTTATGAAATGAATGTGGATTGATGTGTGGGTAATGTGGATTGACATGAATGGATGTATGGATGATGTGGATTGATGTGTGGATAATGTGGATTGAATTGGATGACTAGTTTTGGGCCCCCAAGTGTAAACTATGAGCTCTTGTATATAAGACATTTTATGAAATATGAAAAGGGACAATCCCATTAGTCGCATTTGAGTTTTGCCTCTCTCTCTCTCTCTCATGAGCTTGTGGATGTATGCTTGCTTGTGCTTGCATACTTGATTGCTGGTGTGTGCTTGTAGGGATGGTGATGCTTTAGCTTCTCTCCTTTTCTTCCCTCTCTTTTCTCTCCACCACCAAGTCCCTCTTGCATGCAAGTGAAGGTTGATCTTTCTATAGCTCCCTCCTCCTAGCTATTGAATCTCTACTTGGGTGACATAAGTAGAGGTGGAGTGAGCCCCTAGTGGCTTCACATCAAGGAGTTAACCCTCATTAGGGTTGGCTAAATGCACCTCTCCAAACTCAACCCTTGCCATGTCGTCTTGTGGATAGGCACAACCATTTTCCTCTTTCTATACACATTTATCAAAGATAATCAAACACACATATGGTATAAGCTATGCATAAACACATGGAGTAAATGTGAGAGATTCACTTGCGAAGTATACACGGAAGCATCCACACCATCTGACTACCGAGATGAGAAGCTCTCTAACCTTTGAACCCACTCTAGTTACCTCCTCTTGTTTCTTATACTTTTTGAAAGTTTCAAGTATCTTGGCCCCAACCTTCCTCCAATCATCTACATTGAGATATCAGGGCCTATTTCCCCCCACTTTAATTGCATCTTGTACCTCTCTGAACTTTGATAGCTCATAGTGGCCATCATCCTCTTTAGCATCCACTTTGTATTGAACTCCATGTCTTTGTTTGGCTATGGGAACTCTTGATAGAGTTGGTCGAGGATGTCTCTTCTTCTCAACTTTGTGGGCATATCATGGAAAAATTGAACCGACAAGAGTTGATGCATACACATTAAGATAGCAACACCTACATCATCCTCGATGATGGATCCATAATCATGGCATTGATACAAATAGCCTGCAAGTCCATAGGAAGGAGTGTAGGTATATGGAGATCGAGGAGTGATAGGAGTATGGATGCTTGGAGTGGGGCTCGAGGTGGGGCCCAGAGTGGCTTCAACAGAAGAACTACCAGCTCTCTCTCTCTCTCAACGACGTAGCGGAGTACAAGTATCAATCCCACCGCTACCACAACAACAACCAATACCACCATTGCCACTAACGGTATTGCCGCTATGATGCCGTGACCTACCGTAGAAACTTTGCCTATCTAGCTGGCCTTACTATCTATAGTGCAGGATGATAGGCTGGGTGTGCCAAGCTCTAGCCTATAGCTACCTCCTGCTGCTTGGGGAAGAGCATCTGGAAAAAGTCCTTGATCTCTTCCTATGTGTAATACGATGAATTACAAGATCACAGTCTAGGAGGCGAGTCCACAGATTTGAAAAAAACATAGTTTGAAACAAAGTTTTCCCAAGCACCCTAGGGTGCGTAATATTAAAGGGCATGGTGGTGGAGGTCTCTTACTAGAAATGAAGAGAGCTCAAGGAAGGAATGTAAGCACAAAGTGGGGTTCTCCAAGCAGGCTTTGGAGTAAGTTTTTTTTCACAACCAGTCTCTCTCTATACCCGTCTTCTCTCTCTCATCCCCTACTCCCACCTTAGCCGAGCCCACCTCCTCCCCCCTCCTCCCACCACTGCAACCAACATGATCTCCCTCTCTCTTTCCCTCTCTCTCTCTTTCCCTCCCTGTCTCTCCCTTAACACTCTCTCTCTCACTCTAGACTGTCTCTCCCTCTCCCTTACACAAACTCTCTCTCTCACTCTAGACGGTCTCTCCCTCTCCCTTACACAAACTCTCTCTCTCTCTCTCTCTCTCTCTCTCTCTCTCTCTCTCTCTCTCTCTCTCCACACACACACACACACACACACACACACACACACACACACACACACACACATGCTCTCTCTACCTATTTCAATCCAGACCCTCATGCATGCTCTCTCCACCTCTGTCTATCCTTCTCCCTTTCTCTTTCTCCACCTCTCTCCACTTGTCTTATTGTCATTTCTCTATTTTCCTACTCTCATGTCTCTTCTCCTCTAGAATGCCTCTCTCACCTACTTGCATGTCTCTATCTTTCCTATCCCTCTCTCTTTACAATCTCTCTCCCTCTCCAACTACACACACACTCTCTCTCTACCTCATTCTACATGCACTCTCATGCATGCTCTCTCCACCTCTATCTATCCTTCTCCCTCTGTCTCCCTCATTACCACCATATGCTCTCCCTTTGTTGTCTATCCCTCTCCCTCTCTGTATCCATGCCCTCCCTCCCTCTCTCCCTTCAACTCTATTCCCTCCTCATTCTCCCATGCAATCTCTCTCTCTCTCTCTCTCTCTCTCTCTCTCTCTCTCTATCTATCTATCTATCTATCTATACTTTCAAATAGCAATGAACATGTCTCAATGCTATGGAACATGTCATGCACCTTATATTTTTCAAATACATGAGATCAAAAGGAACACAAGATATACAAATTGCTGTGATCTTTAAGAAGCCAATGTATATAGAATGGCATTTACAATAGCCTCATTAGGCTCCACACATACAACATGTCTGCCCTCATAACGGGACACTAGATCAAAATCTCATGCTCTTGAATATAGTTCAAACAAATACATTTCCCTCTTTCGAGCATGACCTTTCAATGACTTCCCAGAACTCTCGTCCATGCTGACAACCTCCAAGCAATCAATTCCAATAGCCATATTACGACAAGATCCTTCAATTACAATAGTCATATTACGCCATATTATGACATACAATAAGTACAACATGCTAATTCATACCTCTTTAAGGGCTTCCATCTCTTGACCTTACCCATTTAGCTCGGACACTATTATCGACAATAAAATCAATCATGGGTGGTGGAGGATGAATAGTTGTCACTATGCTTGTGAAGGTCATGCAAATGAGAGTATAGACCTTTAAAGTAGGTCATAAGTGTCAATAAATAGGAAACCAATGAAATGCAAATGCTCGAAGCACACCAAAAATTTACAAGAGTTGAGCTCACCAAAGTTCCATACACTTGCCCTACTTAAGTCCTGCACCGACCACTCAAGAGACTCACCATTATGTAGCCATATACTTGTGCTTTTGCCACCAAATTTACAACTTGCTGTGTTGCTGCTGCTCGTTCCCATCTACATCGCAAACATGGCAATAAGAAATGCTCATCCCCATCTACATCGCAAACATGGCAATAAGAAGTGCGTAAAAAAGACCTAAAGAAATGATGAGGGAGAGGGAACACTAAATTAAAAGTGTTGGACATCAAGGCTCACCTGATATGTCATTCCATGCTGGGACTTCATTTTCACTTAACCCAAAAATAGGTCCACCTATGGGTAGCCATCCTATAATAGCATGGCACCCAACATTAAAAGGAATGCCTTGAATTGTGAACGTGTCATTTGTGGCACAGTGCATCACCACAAAGGTGCCCAAATTCATCAAGGACTATATTATTTCTAAATTCCTTTCCCATCTCAATAGAATTTCAAAGCACCGTTATTATTCTTCCAAAGTCAAATAACACTATGAAATTCAAAACTACGCGAGTGACATAAGTTTATGCAGTGGATTCAATACTAATAGTGTATAGAATTTAACACCAATATTACTTATGTAATCTCTAAGTGGCCCCTCATCAATTAATGTGGATATGCATGTACTTGTTTGGCCATGTGCACCTTTCTCATTGTTATACAAAGGGATTCTTGAGCTCCAAGAAAAACATTGCTCAAATTAATTGAGTGTATTATACTTAAACAATCTTAGGATTACTTTTTAAGTTTTACTTAGTACCTTCAACTATATCTTCAATGGGTCTTTCCTCCACAGGGCCTATTTATCTTGGTTTGTTTATGAAACTGCCTATACAATAAAGAATTAGCACCCTTCCACACTCGATTTCTGGGCGCCAATGCCCCCCCAGAGCCCCCTCCCCCCTCTTCTAAAAGGCAAAAATGGGGTGGGGGGCGCATATGGGCCCCACGACGAAGGCAAAAAAGGAGGGTGGGGACATATGGGCATCGGTGCCCCACCCCCACCCCTGCACCCGCTTTCCTCCTCTTCCAGAAGGGAAAAAAAGGGGGTGGGAGGCGCATATGGGCACCGGCGCCGAAACCACCCCCCCTCTCCCCCATAATGAATGTAAAAAAGGACGAGAGGGGGTGGACATATGGGCACCAGGGCCCAACCCCCCCTCCCCCTCCCCCCTCTTCCCTCTCCCCATAATTTTTTTTTTCAAAACCAAAACCTTATTTTATCCTCTTACCTTCTCTTCCCCTGCCTCCCTGCCTCCCTACCTTCACCTTATTGCATCCCTCCCTCCCTCCCTCCTTCCTTCTATCTTCTTGTCTCTCTCCCTCTACCTTGTTGTTCTATTAAATGTAGAATATTCTTCATTAAATGTTTAAAATTCTTCATTAAAAATAGAATATCTTTCATTTAATGTTGAATATTCTTTATTAATTTTGAAATATTTTATATCTTTCATTTAATGTTGAATATTCTTTATTAATTTTAAAATATTTTATATCTTTCATTTACTGTTGAATATTTTATTAAAATTTTAAAATTCTTCATTAAATATAGAATATCTTTCATTTAATGTTGAATATTCTTTATCAATTTTGAAATATTTTATAGATTGAGTTAACCCCCGGAGCTCAGCCCTAGTAGCCCAGCGTGCATACAAAATGCCAGTCCTTGAAGCCATAGAACTTAAAGAACAATTAAGACAACCGTTAGAGCAGGGATTCATCAGACCCGGTGTCTCACCTTGGGGTGTGCCCATTCTCTTTCAAAAGAAGAAAGATGTAACGTTAAGACTCTGTAAGTATTGACTACAGAGAATTGAATCAATCAATAATTAAAAATAAGTATCCTATCCCTAGGATTGATGAACTTCTGGATTGGTTAAGTGGGACCCAAATGTTCACAAAGATAGATCTAAAATCTGGGTACTACCAGATCAGAATCAAGGAACATGACATCCCGAAGACAGCATTCAATACTCGCTATGGGAATTATGAGTTCACAGTCCTGCCGTTTGGATTGACTAATTCCCCGGCGACGTTTAATCGTCTTATGCAGAATCTTCTCAGAGAATACTTGGATGATTTTGTTCTTATCTTCTTTGATGATATCTTGGTATACTCAAAGAATGCTGCAAATCATGAAGATCATGTGCGTAAGATCCTCGAAATCCTAAGGAAACACCAACTCTTTGCAAAAAGAGCAAGCGTTCTTTCTCTGTTGACCAGGTGGAATACTTGGGATTCATAGTGTCAAAATATGGGATTTCTTCTGAAAAAAAGATCCAAGTAGTCGTAGAATGGCCAGAACCCAAGATGGTGTCAAAATATGGGATTCCTCCTGAAAAAGATCCAAGCAGTCGTAGAATGGCCAGAACCCAAGATGGTGAAAGAAGTCAAAGGATTTCTAGGATTAACCGGATGGTATAGAATCTTTATACCCAGGTATGCTCAGATAGCATCCCCTTTAACTAACCTTCTCAAGAAGAGTATACTTTTTCAGTGGACTGCAATGTGTCAGAGTGCCTTTTGATAAACTGAAGACAGCCTTAGTAACCAACCCTGTCCTTAAGTTGCCAGATTTTACCAAACCCTTTGAGGTAGTTACTGATGCCAGTGGGTTTGCCTTAGGCGGTGCTCTTATGTAGGAAGGTCATGCAATGGCCTATGAATCCAGAAAACTCAGAACACATGAGAGAAATTATGTCGTCCATGACTTGGAGTTACTCTCAATAGTTTATGCTCTGAAGTTGTGGAGACATTATCTTTTGGGACAAAGGTTCACCTTGATGTGACAGATCATCAAAGTCTGAAGTGGATCTTCATCGAAGCATTGGGATGAGTCCTTTCAAAGCTTTGTATGGACAAGATTGCCTTACATCGTTGACTTGGTCTGACCCACCATTGATCGGAGTCGAGATGTCCAGACAAATGCTTGATGACATGGACCAGCAAATGCAATTATTTTGTAAAGATATTAAAGCAGCCCAAAATAGGCAAAAGTAGTATGTAGATAAAAAGAGATCAGAGAGAGAGTTTGAAAAATCAGATATGGTCTTCATTCGAGTATGACCAAAAAGAAGTTCCTTATCTTTAGGGAAGTACAAGAAGCTCTCTCCCAGATACTGTGGACGGTATGCTATTATAAAAAAAGTGGGCGATCTAGCTTATAAACTTCTTCTGCCTCCCCATCTCAAGGTACATAATGTATTCCACGTGAGTTTTCTTAAGAAATATGTACCCAGCCTAAGTCACATGCCTGATGATGAACAATTGATTTCTCCAACTCAAGGCCAAATGGTAGTCCAACATAAAGAAATCCTTGACATTCGAGAGAAGATTCTCAGCAGTAGAGTCCTCATAGAGCTTTAAGTCACGTGGAAGTTCTTCCCTCTAGAAGATGCCACCTGGGAGAAAGAAGAAGAGTTGGTGAAAGATTACCCCCACTTTGCGAGATGAGGACATCTTGTGTTTTTCAAGTGGGAGAAGATAAGTAATTCAATATTGAGATATTTTTGGATATCAAAATTCTCCTAATATCAAAAATATATTTCCTTGAAACAAAAGTTCAAAATAAATTCTCCAAGGTGCATTAGGAATCAATTAAAAATAATATAAAGGACCTTAGCCTAAGGGTCAAGATTTTCAAAATTTTTTGGATTATGGTCCAATTAAGGTTCCTATGGGCAAATAGGGTTAATTCAAGTGTTGGGATGAGATAAATCCAATGAATAAAAAAAACCCAAAATGAGTAAATTCTCACATAAGATGAAGAGTTGACTAAGTACAAGGTTTATTAGTTAAAAATTAAGAGATACTATTAAAAAAATGAGATATTTTGGAGGAATGATGAATTTTTGACACCTTGGTAAGGAGAGGGGGACCTTTGAGGTAGGCACGTCCTTCACATGTGTGGAAGGGTTTTTAATTCAAAAACATTTGAGATATTTTTATCTCTCCTCTCTCCTGGATCAAACTGGATCAAAATGGGAGCTAAACTGGTCCAAATCTTGTCCAAATTCAGCCAAACTAAAGCTGAAAAATTGTAGAACTTAGTTGGACTCAGTTAGTGGCCTCCCTCACCTATAAATAGACTCTCATTCTTTTGTATTCTCATCTGTAAACTATACCATGCCAGTATTACATTAAAATAAGTATATTTTCTATTATCCCTTAAAAATCCTCTACTTTTGGAGAGATTGGAGCTTCTCTCTCTCTTCAACAATCCTTGGAGCTTTCTTCTCAACATACTAAACCAATTGATTGGTTGGGGGATTCCTTCTAAGATAAAGGAACAAGCCAAATCTAAAGGTAAGAATAATTTCATGTTTTTTTTTGTTAATATCCTCAATGATTTCACTTCTCAATCCCTCTCAAGCTTGAGAAGTTTCTAATTAATTATTTTTAATGCAAATCAAGCTTTTCCTAAGAATTTTAATGAATAATTTAAAAAAAGTTAATCTTTATGCTTAATTAGAATGCTTTTTATGTATATCTCTCTCTCCCAAAAAGAATAGTCATTCCTATGATTAATTCTTTAGCAAATGAATGCTTCTCATTGATAAATTTTTAATTCAAAACCAAACTCTAAGCTAGTAAAGCTAGGGGTTAAGAAAATGGCTTTTTTATGCTCTTACGATAATCAAATAATGGTAAATTCTTATAAGTAGTTAAAAAACTACTTTAAGTGATTCTAAATGTAAAAGAGATATTCCTATCATTTTAGGAAAAGAAGAATAGTAGAAATAGCTTAATCTAGTAAGTTAATCATAATTAAGATTATGATTATGGCTAAATTTATGTTTTAATTCCATAATTTAGATTTAAATTTATGAATATTTCTTCTGTCATAATTGTATTACAAAGTCTTATTCTTTCTAAAAATATTAAAAATTATTAATAATAGCAGCAAAGCTATGGTAAAATTTTTAAAAATTAATAATAGCAGCGAAGCTATGGTAAATAATAGCAGCGAAGCTATGGTAAATATTAAAAATTATTAATAATAGCAGCGAAGCTATGGTAAATATTAAAAATTATTAATAATAGCAGCAAAGCTATGGTAAAATTTTTAGAAATTAATACATAACTCATTTTTAAGCATAATGTGAAAAGAGAACTTCCTACCATATTCTAGGATTAGTCATCCTATGCTAAAAGAATGATTTTCATCACATTCATGGAAAACTAATTTTTAGTATTTATGCATAAATAATTAATTAAAGAAAAGAGGAATTTTTTATATTTTTATTTTTATGCAAAAAGAGGAATTCCTATGATAATGGCGATCCATGTAATTAAATGGAAAAAGAGAAATTTTGGTATATTAAAATAATAAATATATTTATTTTAAAGAGAAATTTTAGATAAATTTAATTTATGATAAAAGAGGAATTCCCATGACATTTGGAATTCAGTTATTTAAATGGTAAAAGTGGAATTCTTGGCATGATTGAATTAATGGATATTTTTATTTAAATTTAAAGAGGAATTTTAGATAAATTTATTTTTATGCATGAGAAAATTTAAATGATAAAAGAGGAATTCCCATGACATTTGGAATTTTATCATTTAAATGGTAAAAGTGAAATTCTTGGCATTTTGAATTAATGAATACTTTTATTTAATTTAAAAAGAAATTTTAGAAAAGAAAATTTATGATAAAAGAGGAATTCCCATGACAATTGGAATCCAATCATTAAATGAGAAAAAGAGGAATTTTAAGCTTATTCAAAAAAATGGATATTTGTATTTAGTTAAAAGAAGAATTTTTATGGTATTTAAGTAGAGAAAGATTTGAATTAATTTTTGGTGACAAAAGAGGAATTTTCACCATAATTCCACCTAGAGAATTAGAGTTGATAAATTAAATTGGTAGAAAGAATCTTTAGATATTTATGTGGATAATTCACCACATTGATTTTTCCCAAAATGGAAGAAGATTATTTTCATTAAAATCCGATATTATCATGTAAAACCATTTCTTAACCTATTATAGTTAAGAAAGAATGAAATTCATAAAGTTGGAATTTTCTCAGTTAGAAGTTCAGTAGATGTTTATCTGAAGAAAATCCTTGGAATTAAAGCTAGAACTAAAGCGAATGATTTTGGTTAGACCATGACTATGAGAAGGACGGCTAGTAAACTACTTGTCCATCTCTCGATCTGAATCAAGCAAAAACTTCCTGACCAATTTCAGTTCTTAATACAAAGAATAGACTACCGTTGAATTAACCTAGTTTTTCCTTGATCGGAATCACCAAGAATCTATTGGACATTCAATTAAATGATGGGTAGATTACCTTGATGAGAGATCAATGATTCTCATTATGAAAATATGGATCAAGGAAAAAGGGTTTTGTGAAATCAATCTCAAACCGAGAATTTCACTTGCATAGAACCTCTGTTTTCTTTTCAAGGATTGTTTTACGCCAGAATGCTGGAGGAAGCATTTGGTATGTGTTTAAACTAAGAAGAGGCTCATTGCAACAGTTGGCGGGGAGTCGTCGAGGGACGTCGCTCTTGGCAAAGCCTGTCGAGGTCTTGACCAGCCTTGGTACGGTTAAAATGATGTGCTTCTAGTATGATGGGCGAGGACCGACGAAGCGATCCCTGAGTGAAGTGCTAGGACACCTAAGTAGCATCCTAGAGGATTCTGACCAGCTGATGCACAGGCTCGCGGTTGCTAGGACACCCATGCATGCGTCGACGAAGATTCGGATAGACTAAAAAGAATGACTTTTGTGAATCAAATTTTGATATTGGATCTCGTTGGTTGGCCAGCTGGTCTTCAACAGAGATCCACATGACATATTTTGTAATACAATGGACTCAATATTTTGGAGGATTATGATCAGTAATACTATGATTTTCATTGAAGGATTGTTTTAAAGACAACCGAATATGTTATAATGGCAATTTCATGTTGGGTGTGTACGTGGTATGCCTACCTTAATTTTTGCATGAAACACCAGCTAGGGGGCCTCGGAACTCTTTTCCTTGGTACCTAGGTCAGTAGACTAGATTGGAGGATTCATCTGATACAAACAAGTTACGATTAGCTACGTTAGTTAGATTAAGTCCTAGGAAGACCCTTGTTCTATGGAAGGGAATAAGCAGCTGTGCCTTGTTAAAGGAGGAAAAAAGCGGCGATTCTATGGACCAAGTGTAAATCTCTCATTGATCTGACCATGTGGCTTCAAGTTTGGTCGGATCAGTTTTGAATAGTTAAGACTTTGACTCGTTAGATTAATTCTCCTACTAGATGATTTTCCTGGCGGAATTGCCCGTGCCTTCCGGGCGCGAGGGAAGTTTTTTCGAGTTCAGTTTCGGAGGAACCGCCAAACTAGTCTCTTGTTCGGATATCCGTGGGCGAGGCCCCGAGTGTGGATCCCTGCCCTGCGCGCGAGAGGCTGATGCTGCTTCCGCCCACCCCAGTGCCCTCAAAGGGGGCATCGCGGAGGGGGCGAGGGTCTCACACGACTTTTTTGGCTTCATGGCAGATGAGACTGGGGAAAATTAGAGGGTTGTGAGGTCTATTTACAATGATGGGCCAAACAACAAAATGGAGGGCAGAGAAGGATCATGCGTGTTCCATTGGGAACAAAGTCTCCACATACACCACAACAGTACGTGGTGAAGAATTACCAAGATGAGCATCAGCTTTTATGTAGGCAATGGAGGTGTGTTGAAAGTGAGGAGGATGCCTTAGCTAAATACATATATATAAGAGTGTGGTGGGGTAATGGAAAAGTGGCAGATTGAAATACTCTTGCTATGGATTGTTGGTTGAGCTGGTGGAATGTCTAGTACCCTCATTGGAGAAAACATTGCGCATGGAACAAACGTCATTACAGATATTGAAATATGGCACAAGCGCATTGGTCATGTAAATGTACAACGACTGAAGTCTATGCATGCTCAAAATAATGTTGCAGGTTTGCCAAAGTTTAAGATTGATGGTGGTATGCATAAGGTATGTGAAGCATGCCAACTTGGTAATAAGCAGGCTAAACATGCTTTCCCACATGAAAAGCATGTCAGTGCAAGGCCGTTGGATGTCATACACATTCACATGTATGGAGACCGACCAAGATTGCAACAATTGCAGGTTGCAGGTACTATATGTTACATTTATTGATGAAACAATTGCAGGTTGCAGGTACTATATGTTACATTTATTGATGACCACACTAGGAAAGTGTGGGTTTATTTCATGGAGAAAAGTGAGTCGTTTGCTCACTTTCAAAGATTTAAAGCCTTAGTGGAGAAGGAAAAAGGCATGCAAATAAAATGACTAAGATCAGATGGTGGGGGAGAATATTTCTCTAATGAGTTCAGCAATTTCCTAAGAAAGCAGGGAATCAAGAGAGGCAGTTTACGTGCAAGTACACTCCGCAATAGAATGGTGTATGCAGAAAGGGAAAATAGGCACATTGCAGAATTAGCACATGCCTTTGCTGAAAAGAATATGCCACATTTCTTTTGGGCAGAAGCAGTAGCAACTGCTGTGTACATTATGAATAGGGCACCCACTACAACTGTTCATGGTATGACTCCTGAAAATAGAAGTTTACAGGCATAGATCGGATGTGTCTCACTTGAAAGTGTTTGGGCGTATTGCATATGTACATGTTCTTGAATGAAGTGAGAACAAAGTTAGATCCAAAGGCAGAGAAATGCATCTTCATTGGTTATGCTATGGAGCAAAAAGGTTATAGATGCTATAACTCTACCACTCGTGAGATGCGAGTAAGCAGAGATGTTGTCTTCGATGAGATGAGTAGCTGGTATGTACTAGTAGTAGTGAAGGCAACACAAGATGCATATGTAAGAAGTGTTGATGTTGCACCACATATAGAGCAGCAATCACAGGTGCTGGGTGGACCTGGGGAGTCCTCAAGCAGTGGATCCAATGTTAGCCCATGGTCAGGCAGGTTGAGGAATGATGCAAGTACACATGTATCACGGAAAGGGAAGAAAAAGGTAGATCAACCTTTTGTTCCTGATCTGTGAGAGCAGGTCACTCATATGTGGATGGTGACTCTAGGTGGCTCTGAGCAGAGACTCGATGAAGAGCTTGGCATTCTGCCTATGGTTACCCTTGGTGTAAGGAGAATTGGGGACACTTGGTAGTGATCTAGGTGTACACAGGTCTACGAGGGTTAGATACCCTATTGTGACAGGTTGAGATATGATGGATATACAGCCCATCATTATGCTTACATGGTAAAAGCAATACAGGAGGTTGATCCCACTTGCTTTGAGCAAGAAATTGGAAATAAGTAATGGAAAGATGCCATGGATGAGGATATGGTAGCATTGGATGCAAATGCAACATGGGAGTTAGTGCCTTTTCCTAAAAAGAAAAGAAGGCAATTGGATGTAAGTGCGTGTATAAAGTCAAGCACAATGCTGATGGTTCAATGAGTAGGTATTACAAGGAAAGATTAGTTGCCAAGGGCTATGCATAGACTTATGGCATAGACTATGAGGAGACATTCATCCCGATTGCAAGAATGGGAACCGTGAGAGCTATCATTGCTATTCAAAGTAGGTATTACAAGGAAAGATTGGTTGCCAAGGGCTATGCATAGACTTATGGCATAGACTATGAGGAGACATTCATCCTGATTGCAAGAATGGAAACCGTGAGAGCTATCATTGCTATTCAACCTGCAAAGGGTTGGTATTTACATCAAATGGATGTAAAGAATGCTTTCTTGCATGGTGATTTGTAAGAAGAAGAAGTGTACATGATGCGCAGCCACCAGGTTATGAGAGTGATGCACATCCAGATTTTGTGTGCAGGTTACGCAAAGCCTTGTATGGCTTGAAGCAAGCACCCAAAGCATGGTCAAACAAGATTGGGGAGTATCTTGTTACCATTGGATTTCAGATATCCAATGCAGATTTTTCACTATATGTGCAAAAGACAGATAGAGGTATCATGCTATTAGTCTCATCTATGTGGATGACTTGATTATCACTGGTGATAGTGATGCAGACATACATGATGCAGACATACATGATGTCAGGATGCTTTTGAAGTAGAAGTTTGAGATGAAGGATTTGGGTAAGCTGCGGTATTTCTTGAGCATAGAGGTGGTGAGATCACCTCATCGCTTTTTTGTTATTACAGAGGCAGTATGGCTTGGACATGTTGTCCAAGTATGGTATGATAGGCTGTAAGCCTATTTCAGTGCCATTGGATCAGAACACAAAGCTTTCTGCAGATACAGGTGAGCTTTTGGGAAGGACCCCACTACATATGGGCGTATAGTGGGGAGTTTGATCTACATGACCATTACAAGGCCAGACGCTGTTGGACTTGTGAGTGAGTTTATGCAAGCCCCTAGGAAGCCACACTTGGATGCGGCTAGACGGATCCTCAGGTACATAAAGTCCACAGTTGATTATGGACTTTTCTATGAGGCTAGTACCATTAGGACATTTTGGAGATCATTTGTAGGGCCTTTTAGTAGAGAGAAAAACAAGCGCATCCAATCAAGAAGAAGGCAACGTTATGTTGAAAAATAGGTTATTTCTTTTTTCTAAATCCAAAAACTCTTCTTTCTCATGTCAAAATGTACTCTAGTTACACTTGATAGTCACTTTTTACACCCGAATGCATTAAACACACCTACACTTTTGTAGGGAGGGAAACTTCTATTCGAATCCATGTATTAAATACACCTTTTTGCAAAGGAGGGAAAATTACCCCCTCTCAAACTTCCTCTTGGACTTAAACAATATCTCACGCTCTTTTCATTTTCTCTACCTTCTGCTACACTCCATTTTCTGAAGCTTCAGGATTTTGTACTCCATTCCTTCTTGAAAAGATGGGTAGCAAATCTCGTTTTATATCATCCCGATTTTGCCCCACTAATGCCATCATAGATGATTCAATTCCTAGGGCAAGGAGACATCAGTGTTTGCTATACTTGTATCCAACTCTCTCAATGCGCAAAATTAGTGGACTGAAGTGCTAATTACCAAAGGCACATGGGTCCTTATGCAATCAAGGAAGAAAAGAAAGACAAGCAACAAGAATACATTTAGGGCATCATTGAAAGGAAGAGTAAAAGACTTCAACATAGAGACTGGAAGGAAAACCATCAAGGAAGTCCTAGTGCAGCATATATATATGCATAATGAGCTTGTGCTTGAGAATCCACATGACATAAAATTGTCCTCGCATAAAATTTCCCCCCTCTCAAACTTCCTCTTGGACTTAAACAATATCTCACACTCTTTTCATTTTCTCTACCTGAGAGTCTAGATGACATAAAATTGCTCTCGCATAGACAAAACTGTAAGAGTAAATCTATCGCTTGTCAATCTTTAATTTTCTCATAATGGTCTAATGAACTGTGTAAACTGTCCACGTCTATGGTTGCAAATGTGTACCCCTCATCATATGAGGAGTGGGAGCCAGTTCACTGCATCATTGGAATTATGAATGTGGTTCATGCACACATTGGTCGGCTACAGTATGAGGGAAGGAGCAACAAAATCCTTGTAGATACAGAAATCTTTTTCTTTGATCATTTCTACCATCTGCTAAACAAAAAACACAATCATGGCCGCTTGGAAGAGCTACCTTTGCAAGCTAAGTGGAACTACATGGATTGGCCTATCCCAGACCCCTCAGTAATGGAGTCAGCAAAGAGCAAGCTCTTCAAGGATGTGCAATGCTCCCTACGAGGGAGCATTTCAACTCGTGTAGTAAAAATTATTGTTTACCTACCAATTACTGTGTTTGTGAAACTTTTTAGCTTATTTCAGGTGAAGATAGCAAGAACCATGCTTGTCTGCAAATATTAGCAAGACTTCTTGATGAGGGATGGCCGAGTAAGGTTTTTGACAATATCCATTGTGACATTGCACTGGAGACAGTAGTTGCGAAGAAGTATATGATTGCAACTCAAACTTTCATCTTGTCCTTCTGGTAGCAAGTCCCATTACATCAATGGAGAGTTGGTACCAATGGATCAGGAAGCCGCAAGTGCAATGGACGACAAAGTCATAGACATTGAAGTGATTGATGAAGCTTCAACATTGGTGACAGTTATTTCTATACGAGGAAAATGTAATTTACAATAGCTATGGAAGGATATTGTCGAAGAATCCTTGCAAGACATGCCGGCACACTTTAATTTCATTCACAATGGAGGAAAGGTTCTCCTTAGAAGCGAGCGACTAATACAATGTAAAGAATTGGGTAACACAGTCAAGATCATTCCTACTTGACAATACCCACTCCAATATACTCTTCTGACATAATCACTCAAGTCTATCTTGTTAATGACACTCCTACTTGACATTACAAATTTGAATGTACTCTTTTAACATAATTAACCAAGAGCCTTTTGTTTGATGCAGTACTTTCAAAAAACAATACAATGTATACTATTTTCCAAGACACATTACTTGAGTGAGAATACAACAGTTGAAAATATTACATTACAAAAAAGGATTTCTCTTTACATAATCTTGTATAGAGTCTTTTGATTTGTACAATCCATCTAAATATGGAATCAATTTTTTTCCAAATAAACATCATCTGCATTACCTTCAAAAGGAAAGGGTGATATCCATGTTCCCATGGGATTGTACATAGCCTTCTCAAGGGTATCATCAATTAATAATGTATTTGTGGGATTATATGGGTGTTGGATATCCACATAGCACTTCATAAGTAAGGGCGCCCCAGGTTTGTTGGGATGAAAAACACACGGGTTAATGTAACAGTGCCTTTGGTCATATACGAAATACAATTCTGTTTCCTCAATCTTAGATTCTCTCAGATGACAAGAGGCCTCAAATTATGCATCATCATTGAGGACCATATGGCCAATCTAAAGTGCTTAGTTACAAAATTATAAAATTGATACAATTTGGGCCTTAGCATGACATGCATTTCTTCGACTCTGTAATTCCCTGTAGCACTTAGTCCAAAGCTCTTGGGCTGTCTTTTGAGCAACAATCCATTAACATCCAAGATAATAAGCCTCCTTGGTTTCTGGAACCATTATTAACATGATTCTAATCAGTCTGAATATGATTGAAGCTTATAATCATTGTTAAGGGACAAAAAAAGCTAATAGAAAAAATTCTTAAAATTGAGTTGGTTACATTATATCAGGTAAATTAGGCTTGGGATCTTCATCAAGCTTGGGATCCTCACTAGCCTTGGCATCCTCATCAGACTTAGGTTCTTCATTGTTTGCCTCCCTACTAGGTCCCGCCTTAGCCTTTGCAGTTTGCTTCTCGTCTATTTTCTCTTCAGGCTTCAGCTCTGCCTTATCAGCTTGCTCTACCTCATCAGCCTTGGGATGTTCAATGTTAACCTCCACATTGGACCTTGGCTCTGCCTCTATGTGCTCAAAGGGCTTTGCCTCGTCCCCTACAGCCTGAAGGAGCACCTCGACGTCTGCAGGATCGGGGAATTCCGACTGGTTCTCCTCAGACATCTCTGTGCTATTCTTTAGTATTAATCGTATCATGGTCACTTTGTACTGCTCCACATAGTTACTATCATAATTGTGTAATGCGATCTGAAAAAACAAAATTCACAATGTCAGACCGCAAATCTAGTTAAATCAATGTCCACCCAATGATTCTTCAACTTACCTTGGACATGAAGGGATTCATGGAGAAGAGACTCTGGAGAATATATTCTGCATGTATCATTGATTTCCATCCATAGGAGTGTGAGTCTCCTTGCTTGGGCACTTGAATAGGCTTGACCTCTTATTTGTACAGTTCATTGTCTCCATATAGGGAACGAAGAACATGAAGAAGCCCTTTTATACACTTGCATAATAAATAAGCTTTCACAATAAGATACATTGCCAACTTCAAGGAGCCATAGATACTAGAGAAAGGTGCTTTGAATTTTTACTTATTGGCCTAACTTAGGATGTGATCTTGGTACTAAATTAAGAGTCCACACAATTCTCTTATCCAATTCTATAATGGCAAGGCTCCAATGGTTCCTGCAAAAGCAGAAATATCTAAAACTAAGGCATCTAGGCTATCTATTAGATGTATATAACTAACAAGATAGAGGAGTAACATACCCTGATTCGTATGAAAAAATTAATATGGTAACCTCCAGCATGTTCAAATAGGTGAACCACTTTTGAATCTCTTGCTCTGGGAAGTACTTCTTCTTCGTAGCAGTGGTGCTAGCTGAGAGTTGAGAATAAACACCTCAGAGTGGCTTTCATGTGGAAGCTGGCACTTTATTAAACTGCAAAAACAAGGGTAACTCATTGAGGAAAAAGGGAAGAACTAAAGACAGAACTACCATATCATCAGAAAATGCAATTTGGATACCTACTTTAAATAGAAATATAGGATAGTATCTGTGATCTGTGATGTCCTCTCCATCAAAGTTCTGACATCCACGATGTCAAGGGAGAGCTGTCGCTCACCATTTTCCATATTCACGAAGACAAAAATGCCCTTCTACAAGCTCCTTGGTATCTCCAAGTTGGCTGACTCCAACTCTTCTATTTCTTTGATGTACTGTTCGTGGAGATTCTTTGGGTTCAATTTTACTTGTTAATCCTTGTCTTTTCTTGCCTTCTACTCTTCCTCTTTTCTAGTGTCCTGTTCTGCCTTAGCTCTTGTGTTAATATCATGTGTAATATCTACAATTTTTATTTTATCCTGAGGAGCTCTTGTTGGTGGAATCATGAGGATGTTTTTCATTTTTGGGTCTGTAATCTCTGTAGGGTGTAGAAGCTTCTCATACCTCCACCTAAGCCTCTTCAGTGTCTCACTATCCTTGGGCATTATAGTCATCCTATGTGCATGGGCACACACAACACACAGGTCATTGAAGTACTCTACGAGAAAGTCTTCAGCAACCTCCTATAGACAAAGCAAGGCTGTCCTCTTCCACCTTACGGATAGGCTCTAGTTCTCACATATAGGCCTACACACCCGCTGGAACGGGAGCTTGGGAACACATAACTCCACACAATTCTGCGTCTTCCTGATCTCATTTAGAATGTAGAAGTTCTGTGAGAATCTCCTTATTCTGGCTTGTTTCAGAATATGAATAGGTTTTCCTTTCCTTCGCTTCTTTTGGGAGGAAGCTTTTGCTGCCAATCTAGGCCCCTTACCCTGTCTCCTTGCAGTGGCCTTTGTTCTCGCCATAATCTACCAATCAGCCTGGTAACGAATTCAGGGGTGCTAGCAGTGGAAGTAGCACTTCTTACGCGGGGCAGGGTCCCACACTCAGGGCCTCGTCCCCCACGGATATCCGGACAAGAGACTAATCCATCGGTTCTTCCAAAACCGAACCCGGAAAAACTTCCCTTGCCCGAAAAGCACATGCGATTCCTCCATGATAACTTTTCTCTAACATAGTCAAAAGCCTTAACTAACTGAACTAATCTGACCGGACTCGTAAGTCCCATAGTCAGATCAGGGAAAAGATTGTACTTGGATCATAGAGACCAACGCTTTTTTCCTCATTGAGAGGCACAGTCGTTGATTCTTTTCCATAGAACAATTTTTGTCCGGGATTTACTTCATCTATCGAACCAGAATTAAGTCTCAATTTAGGGATCCATCAGTCTAGCCTAACCCCATCCAGTCCCATGGGTTAGCCAACCGTCCAACCACTGTAGTGATGGGATCCAATTAAGAATTTGGTTAGGTTGTCCCGGGTACCAGGGAAAAGAGTTCCCAGGCCCCCTAGCCGGATATTCATGCAAACTTAAAACTAGTCACACCACTTACACACCCAATATGAAATTGCCTTTTTCACAAATTCAATAGTCTTTAAAACAATCATTTAATGAAACCATAGAGTCATTGATCATAGTCCTCTAATTATCCAGTTGAATCCTTATTTCCAAACATTCCTTCATCGGTGTACCTATGGCATCATTGGCAACCAGAACACTCACCCCCTGTCCACTCAGGGGCCTTTCCGATAGTTTCTAGCTCATAATAACCGGCAAGTATTCACTTTAACAAAAATGGAGTCTCCGTTGAAGATCAACCAACAGATCCATATAAAAGAGCCATGGACTCATCCATTGAGGACCAGTAAGGTCAATCAACCAGATCCATGCCCGAATTCAAAAAACAACTCTTACTCCTTGTTCCAATATCTTCCCCGACGTACGTGTGGGTATCTTCGGTGACCCAGAGCCCGAGCATCGTATGGTCAACACCCTCTAGGATCCTTCACAGGTCACCTAGCGCTTCACTCATAGGCCGCTTCCTTGGTCCCTCATCCATTGTACCGGAAGCTCACCATTTAAATCAAACCGAGGCTGGTCAAGACCTCGGCCGACCTTTGCTACGCGAGACGTCCTCCATTGACTCTCCGTCTCAGCAGTTGCAACTTTAACAGATAGGTCTCTACGACCTCATTCACAAGACGGTCAAAATGCTTCCCCAGCATTCTTGACATAAAACAGTCATTTAAAAACAGATTTCACATACAAATACAGTTCCAACAATATTTCCATCTTTTCTCATCACTCCACATCCTTTCACACTAGTCCCCATCTTTTCTCATCTTCCCAGAATTTTTTTTCATCTATCCCTATTACATCACATCATTCCCACATCAAATCACATCTAATCGCATCATCCACACATCAATCCACATCATCCATGCATCCATCCACATCATCCATACATCCATCCACATCCATCCACATTATCCACACATCCATCCACATCATCCATACATCCATTCACGTCAATCCACATTATCCACACATCAACCCACATCATCCATACATCCATCCACATCATCCACATCAATCCACATCATCCATACATCCATCCACATCAATCCGCATTATCCACACATCCATCCACATCATCCATACATCTGTTCACGTCAATCCACATTATCCACACATTAACCCACATCATCCACATCAATCCACATCATCCATACATCCATCCACATCAATCCACATCATCCACACATCCATCCACATCTTCCATACATCCATCCACATGTCAATCCACATCATCCATACATCCATCCACACGTCAATCCACAACATTCATCCACATCAAGAAGAAGTCCGCCGATTCAAACCGTGAGAAACTGAAGGCTGAGCGGACCTGTACCGATTGTGGCGAGAAAGGCCACATTATCTACACATCAATCCACATCATCCATACATCCATTCACATCAATCCACATTACCCACACATCAATCCACATCATCCATACATCCATCCACATCAATCCACATTATCCACTCATCAACCCACATCAATCCACATTCATTTCATAAGTATTCCCATTCTCATTTAATCACATCTTTTTCTATCTCATCACTTATTTTTCCTTTAATCATTATCAGATCTCATCCACTTGCATCTACCCATACATCTCATCACTTCACATACATTAACATCTATCCACTTTACATCGCATCTTATCACATCCATTTCACATCACATCTCATTCATTCACATCCCGATTCACATGCTAACACATTCATTCACGTCCCTTATCATTCATTCACATCTCGATTCACATCACATCACATCCATTCACATCCCTTATCATTCATTCACATCCTGATTCACATGCTATCACATCTATTCACATCCTATATCATTCATCACATCCCGATTCACATGCTAACACATTCATTCACATCCTGATTCCCATTCTAACACATTCATTCACATCCTATATAATTCATTTACATCTTGATTCACATGACATCACATCCCTTATCATTCATTCACATCCCGATTCACATGCTATCACATTCATTCACATCGTATATCATTCATTCACATCCTGATTCACATGCTAACACATTCATTCACATCTTATATCATTTATTTACATCCCGATTCACATACTATCACATTCATTCACATCCTATATCATTCATTCACATTTATCTGATTCACATCACATCTCATCACATCTATTTACCTCTCATTCTCATCACATCCATTCTCTATTCATTCTCATCTATCTGATTTATATCACATCTTATCACATCTATTTATAGAATGTAAGAGAATTCTTATTTTTGATATAAAGATTCTTTATGCATCTATTTATGCATAAGAACAACTTCAGTGGGAAATAATACTTTTATAAAAATCCGTTTATGCATCTATTTATGCATAAATTCAATTTTAAGGAGCATAACACTTTTGAAATAAAAATAAATCTTTTATGCATCTTTCTATGCATAAATTAAATTTTAATGAGAATAACTCTTTTGAAATAAAAATAAATTTCTTTATGCATCTTTCTATGCATAAAATCAAAATTGATGAGGATAACTCTTTTGAAATAAAAATAAATTTCTTGATGCATCTTTCTATGCATAAAATCAAAATTGATGAGAGTAACTCTTTTGAAATAAAAATAAATTTCTTTATGCATCTTTCTATACAATTAATGAGAGTAATTTTGAAATAAAAATAAATTTCTTTATGCATCTTTCTATGCATAAAATCAAAATTAATGAGAATAACTCTTTTGAAATAAAAATAAATTCTTTATGCATCTTTCTATGCATAAAATCAAAATTTAATGAGAATAACACTTTTGGAATAAAAATAAATTCTTTATGCATCTTTCTATGCATAAAATCAAAATTAATGAGAATAACTCTTTTGAAATAAAAATAAATTTCTTTATGCATCTTTCTATGCATAAAATCAAAATTAATGAGAACAACTCTTTTGAAATAAAAATAAATTCTTTATGTATCTTTCTATGCATAAAATCAAAATTTGATGAGAATAACACTTTTGGAATAAAAATAAATTCTTTATGCATCTTTCTATGCATAAAATCAAAATTAATGAGAATAACTCTTTTGAAATAAAAATAAATTTCTTTATGCATCTTTCTATGGATAAAATCAAAATTAATGAGAATAACTCTTTTGAAATAAAAATAAATTCTTTATGCATCTTTCTATGCATGAAATCAAAATTTGATGAGAATAACACTTTTGGAATAAAAATAAATTCTTTATGCATCTTTCTATGCATAAAATCAAAATTAATGAGAATAGCTCTTTTGAAATAAAAATAATTTCTTTATGTATCTTTCTATGCATAAAATCAAAATTAATGAGAATAACTATTTTGAAATAAAAATAAATTCTTTATGCATCTTTCTATACATAAAATCAAAATTTGATGAGAATAACACTTTTGGAATAAAAATAAATTCTTTATGCATCTTTCTATGCATGAAATCAAAACTTGATGAAAGTAATGCTTTTATAATAAAAAATTCTTTTATGCATCTATTTATGCATAAATTCAATTTTAATGAAAGTAACACATTTATAAAAAAAATTTCTTTTATGCATCTATTTATGCATAAAAATCAATTTTGATGAAAGTAACATTTTTATAATCAAAATATTCCCAATATGCATCTTTCTATGCATAGAAATTAATTCTAATGAAAATAACACTTTTATAATAAAAATATTTCTAATATGCATTTTTCTATGTAGAGAATAAAAATAACACTTTTAGAATACACAAGCGGTGGGGATTACTCTTTTTGAATAATAAAAAGATAAACTTACTCACCAAATTTAAGAAAATTTTGCCATAACCTCCTTTCTATGGCTGACCATTTTTTAAATTTTTTACTCTAAAATTTACTAGAAATTATCCAAGATGATTTAAATCATTCTAATCTAATCAATTTCCACTTTATTAAGAGTAAACAATATGAAAAGTTTAATTCCATCAATTTGATTACACATCTAGGGTAAAGAAAGGCTGAATTCAATAATGAAGAGAAGGGGGAAAGTCTTTCCAACAAGGCATAACATCCATTTTCATTTTAAAGAAAGTAAAAATCAGAAAACCATAAAATAGAATAAGGAAAAGTAGAATTTCTAACTTACTATGAGTTTTGTGAGCTTTCCTTTGGCTTGATGGTTTGAGGGATCTACTCTTGTTTGCAACAAGAGTGGCCACCATTTCTTTTGAAGAGAAAATGGTCAAAAACAAATGAATTATCAATGAATTCACTGTTTTTGGCTCTGGGAGGAGTAGAGTAATAGTGCATAAAATACTATTAGCCATTTACAAAGAGGGAGGCTTCATTTATAGGAAAAAGTGAGCCTCTAACCAAGCAAACTGATTCTAGAATTTTCCAGATTAGTTTGGTCAATTTTTGACCATTTTTAGGTGAGTTTTTTTGGATCTAGTTGAAGACGAAGAGAGGAGAGATGAAAATATCTCATTATTTTGAGTTTAAAACTCAACCACACATGTGAAATAGGCGCCTCCTTCATGAGAGGAATTTCCCACACTGAGGTGTCAAAATGGCATCATTTCTTCTAAATATCTCTTCTTTTTTAACTAATAACCTTGTCCTTAGTCAACTCTTCATCTTATGTGAGCATTTACTCATTTTTGGGGGATTTTCTTTTATTCTTTCATTTATCTCCTCCCTACATTTGGATTAATCGAATTGGTCCATAGGAACCTTAATTCAAAAATTTTAGAAAATCTGGACCCTTAGGCTAAGGTCCTTTTTACCTGATTTTAGTTTATTCCAATTGTACATTGAAAATTTCTTTTTGAATATCTGTTTCAAGGGAAACCATTTTAGACACTAGGAGGATTTTTATATCCAAAAATATCTCAATTTTGAATTACCTTCCTCTAGACATTTTCTATCTCTAGGCCAAAACAGGGTAAAACAGGATCTTTC